>NC_041347.1:25392707-25660207 GCF_004354835.1 Perca flavescens
CTCAGGTAATGTATTTCTGCTGTATATACAGCTTTTTTTTTTTACCCTACCCAAGTCTCTGCAGTGTGGAAACAATTTAATAAATACTGTTGGTTTTTTAATTATTAGCTAAATTAGATTACAAAATCCATGTAAAGTTGTATGCAAATTTCACTATGTGGCTGTGTTACAGCAGGCAATTCATCTCCATGATGTGTTAGGAGAAATCATGTATAAGTTATTTTTTGGTATGTTAGCTTATTCAACTGTCACATTCCATATCTCAGACAACTCTTATTCATTTATGACACAAATGAAGCATAGCGCAAGTTCTGGCAGGTCACGGAGTCAAGCTCGGCTATTATCTCAGCTCATAGCTGACAGCACACCAGCTGATGGCTCAGCTGATTCCCTCTTTTGATTGGATTTCTCTATTTAAACTGTTTTCCCAGCCTACCTTGCTGCATCTCTGCTAGCGCATGCAGCCACCTTCAACCTAGCCTAAATTGTTGTCTGACTTCATCAATGTCGTGTCTATGTCATTGATGCTGCTCTGTTCTTTACCCTATGGGGATCCTGCACTGCTGCTCTCCCCACCTAAGGCTTTCCACGTATGCCCGTGGAAGTGCAGGGAGGCCCCAGAACAGAGCCATACCACCAAATACAAATTGCAGATGAATGAATCTATTTTGACAAAGTGGTCCTGACTGACCTCAGGGAAATTATGAAATTATAACACATTGTTATTCAGACTAGACCTTCCTACCTTTCACTCTCTTGTTCTACCCCAGACTTTTTTAAATGAGCTGTACTTGTGTTTTAGGTGTTGAGTAACATCCACACAGTGAGGGCAACGTACAACTCCAAGACTCCAAAGACCTGGAGCTTCTCCCCAAGGGTATGTTTTCAGCATTATGGACATGGAATTACACACTGTTGTGGTTGTTTTTCTCTGTTGTCTGGTCAGGTGATGTGAACTTTACTTAAACTCTGATGATTGTTACTGAGTTGCAATGATAGAATTTGACAGATTTGGCACTAGAAAAGCAAAAAAAACAACTAAACCATAGCATTGAAGTTAATCTTGTGCTTAAGACTTAAATGAACTGAAATTCAGCGTAAGTGTTTGTGTGTGTCTGTTTGCTCCAGATGGCGGGTATCCTGCCCGCCCTCCTAGATGGAGACTGTTATCTGCGCTGCAACTCTGCATCTCCTGACCTCGGTATCCTCTTTGAACTGGGAGTCACCTTTATACGCAATGTAAGGACACACACACACATACACACACATACAGATACACGTGATAGTGATTAGATTAAGCAAGATAAGACACTTAGGGCCCTATCTTGCACTCAGCGCAATTGCCTTTGTACACCGACGCATGTATCATTCCTATTTTGCACCCGACGCACAGCTGACTTTTCCCTCCACAGATGCACCTCGGTAAATTAGGGAATGAATTTGCGCTCCGGGGGGCTGTTCAGGGAAAAGAAGAGGCGGGTTCAGGCGCAAATGTTCCCTGGTGCTATTTTGCAGTTTCAGAAAATAATTCCGCCACAGACCAGGAAAAATCTAGTCTAAAGTCAGTGGCGCGTTAATTCAGATGCTATTTTAGGGGCACATGCCTGGCCATAATGTAGCGTGTGCACAATGCGCATACACCTTGCTTCTCTCATCTACACGGACGCAGCAATTCCCATTTTTGCAAACCATACATAATTACAAGGAAAAATATTACTGAAAATGCGCTTCAGGTGTTTGGATCGGTCAGGAGGCACTTTACAGTACAGTTCTCAAAAAGTCGCAGCATTCTTTGTGGCTTGTTGTGTTTAACACATGATGTTGAACTATGGCGGGATTGGACACTCCGGCAGGATCTGGTCCTCGAGTGGCAATGCGCGATGTGCTCCTGGTGGAGCGGGTGGATGGAGATGGAGTGGGGGGAGGAGGAAGGGGCACAATAGGAGCAGGTGGTGCGTTTGGAGACCCACGCTCCATGGCTGCAGTAATCCTCTCCAGACTTGAGGAGATGCGCCCGAGAGGTCTCAGAAACATCGCCACCCAATCAAAACGGCATTTATTACTGTGCCGCATCCCGGGCAGCTCCCACTGGCGTGCGCCAGGCAAATAAGCCGTCATAATAGACGCGCTGATTGATTTATTGCACGTTACGCCCAAACCACACCTAGCTACTTCAGACCAACCCATTTTAGATTTCCGTCGGGCGCAAGACTCATTTATCCCGCCGGTATAATAGCAACAGCGCCCGAGATCCGCCCACAAAGCTACTTGCGTTTCGCGTTTGATACTTGCCTTTCAGATTGTTAAAATAGGGCCCTTAGAATCACGAAGGAAATGGAAAAAAAATACTATTGAGACCCTTTTTTGTTGTCACAAAAGACAAAAAAGCAGAGTTCCTCCTTTCTACATGTGGGCAATTGGTAACAAAGCAGAGAGTGTTTTGGGAAACAGCTGTGTCCGATCTTCTGGGTGTGTTTTAGTCTACAGGTGAGAGAGGGGACCTTAGCTGTGGCTGGTCTTTCCTCAAACTGACCGATGACACTGGAAATCCACTCCCCAAGAGGTACACACACAAAACACACACATACCTATATATCAGTGCATACAGTGCACGCAGTATTATATCCACAAAAATATGCTCACTTATGCAGCCAGCTGCATACATACTCACAATATGTATTCATACATGCAAACCGTCTCATACTGTAAATAGACCATCATACATAGTTAAATCAACACCATACAAATATGAAACACACTTTTTTTATTTTCAACGTCATCCTCTTTTTTTTTTTTTTTTTTTTTTTATACGTCGTGTTTGAAAGAATGAATGGATATCTGTGAAAATAAAACCTACTGTATGAGTAATCTAATCTAACCTGTGTTTAGGACCTATGAGCTGCCAGTCAATGATGGCACTCCTTATGAGAAGGATGTCGTGGTGGAGGCATCAGTCACCAGAGGATGTAAGAAGACACAGCAGAGCTCAACACTCGTGTCACATGTGTGACAAAGTGCCTTAATAAAGCATTAGTATTTATTGAAATGAGATGATCAGATTTGAAACTTGCTCAGTATCCAAACTTTGATTGTACCAGTATGTTTTCTCTCTTCTCCTGTCAGCTCCAGCTGGTGTTTTCCAGCAGATACTTCAGGCCAGGCGGCAGCCCAGAATCATTATAAAGTTGAAATCATCCAACAGCCGGACAAGAACGCAGCTCAGGTTGGGTGGATCAGTAAGATAAACTTACCACAGAGATTTAACATAAAGTGGATTATGGGATGTAATTCAGTAACTAGGGCTGTGTTTAAAAAAATGGATTTTCATTTGAATGATCCAAAATCGATTCATTAAATCCAAGAATCGATCTTAGGCTACATTTTGCGGAGGGAAAAACTGGCATGGCCATTTTCAATGGGGTCCCTCTGTCACCTCAAGATATCAGAATGAAATGTCACTCAATACTCTGACTGTAGTCTGTAGAGCTGCACTTTATTGTGTGTTCATGTTAAATAAAAAGTGCATTATGTAACTGCTTTGGGGTCAGGTCTTCATGTAAACATTGATCCTTTTAAAAATGCAGTAGGTTAGAGGGAACCTTGTACAATTGTAGAATCTCTTTCATATCCAAGCTAAATTGGTATTGTAACTGAAATGTTCCTAACCTAATTGATATAGAATCGAAAATAAAATTTAATCGGGAATTAAATTGATTCGGAAAATGATTGACGATACCCAGCCCTATTAGAAACTATAAATCATTACTAGATTCATTTGGAGACATTTGTGTCTCACCTCAGCCATATGCATGTGTGTGCATATTTACTTTATCGCATATGTGTTCATATGTTTTCCTCTTCAGTCTCCTTCCAGACACTTTGCTGCACTGTCAGAGCTGCATCCACCTGCTCGCTCTACACAGGCAGCTGCTAGCTGACACACTACTGATGGACAGGCCTACCATGCAGAACGCAGGTAATAGACACATTTAATGCTTCTTATCCAAATTGCAGATATTCATGGTTCTTAGAAAGAACTCAAATGTCTCTCCGTTTCAGATCTGATATGCAGTCCTGTACTTTCTACCTTTCCTATGCTGTTGGACCAACCAGACCTGATGGATGCTCTCAGGGTCAGTCAATCATTTATAATTCTTTGTGAACATTTTTATGCCAGAAATGTATTCACCGTTACTGATAACAAAACGTGTTTCCTCCAAAAAATGACAGTAATTTAATTATTTCAAAGTTAAGAGCTCCTTAAAGTGATGGTTCGGAGTAATTTCACCCTAGGGTCCTTTGCACCATGACCTCGAGCCAAACACCCCCCCCAGAAGCTTTTTTTCAGCTGGGTCTAGCATTGGGAGAGTTAGCGTAGCAGCGTTATCAGCTGAATAGCTTAGCGCAGGGGCTAATGGACCCACGTTTGTATCTGGTAAATGACCCCACTAATAATGCCCGAAATGATACCAAACGTCTACAGTAGTACATATAGGTTATGTACTCATAAAACGATGGATTGGAAAGTTTGTAAGTACACCAGAAGTTTATGAACACTTGCCTGCTGGCTTCTGCTCTCTGTTGTTGTTGCTGCTGCGGCAGTAAAGAAAGTGCTTATGGCCGTCTACAAATTACTACACCGAAAAGAGATGCAACAAAAATATTTTTTAATTTAACTTTTTTTTTTTTAACTAAGTGCTGTAGTATAACTAGCAGGAGACAAGTAATAACTGAGGTAAGTTTGGAGACATTACCTTATTTAATCATTAAATTAATAAATATTTTTGTATCACTGCTTTCAGATGATTGGGTTTACGAAACAATAAAAAATTAATAACAATCAATAATTGTGCACATTTTAGAATAAATATAACTGTTGTTTTCTTTCAGAGTGCCTGGCTGGATGCTGAGACCAACATGAGCAGAGCACAGAGGGTCAGTGTGTGTGTGTGTGTGTGTGTGTGTGTGTGTGTGTGTGTGTGTGTGTGTGTGTGTGTGTGTGTGTGTGTGTGTGTGTGTGTGTGTGTGTGTGTGTGTGTGTGTGTGTGTGTGTGTGTGTGTGTGTGTGTGTGTGTGTGTGTGTGTGTGTGTGTGTGTGTGTACACGGTAGTGATGGTTACCTGGTTGGATGAAATGCATTTCTCTGCATTCCAGTGCAGGCGTCCGGCCGTGCCCTCAGCCCTGGAGTGTAAAAAAAATCAAAACAGATGGCAATATCTATGGACAGAGAGTAGATCATTAACAGCATCAAACTCAAAAATGTGACTCATGTGGGTGTCATGTGGACGTGTTGCAGTTTACACCAAGCCGGATTTTTTTTTTTTTTTTTTTTTTTTTTAGCAATGTCCCTGTGCTCCAAGATTTCAAGCAATTCACTTATTACTAGACAAAGTTATTACTAGAAGTATTAGAAATCAATGAAAATAAGTTCCAAGTGATAATAAGTGACTATAAATGTAATAAACCAGAATTCTTTCAGAATCCTTTAAATACTTTTTCAAATCAGCAGACCTACCTAGTGTTAGACCTGTGTTTGCGTGCATGCGTGCTTGGGTGTGTGCGTGTAATACCAGTACGACCTGTAGTGGGTGCTGACGGTATAAGTAACCTGGTGGCTTTTCTCTACCAAGGAGTTAAAATGTGTTTGTGCTTCCAGTGCATTTTGTCACGACAGACTGCTGACCAGGTGTGCAAATAAACCATGTCTTCCTTCTTATGTTTGCAGAGAGACTTGTCCTATTTAAAACAGGAGTTTGTCAAAGTCTACATGTCGTCTGTCTATTTCCTCCTTCACTCGCCCTCGCTGCCCTGTCATCGCTGGGCGGACCCACCCTTAGAGGAGCAGCGTGCCAGAGTCATCTACGCCACCCTGGATGCTCTCAAACGCACCCAGCACACCACCGGCCAATCAGGAGGCCCAGAGGTCTTTGTCGACCCCATGCATCAGCATCTTGCCTTTGATATCACAGAGTTGACCTTTGACCTCCTCCGTGTGTCACGGTAACAGTCACATCAAATCACTTAGAGGGAAGATACAAAGAGAAAAAATTAATTGAAGTTTATTCTAGACATCAGTTTGCCTTAAAGCTTTATATGTGCCATAAAAACATTTTGGAACATTTTTGATATGTGAAATCTTAAAGGATAAGGCTGGTGATATTCTATATTTATGTTACTGTCAATAAATCCATTGAAAAAAATTTTTTAAATAAAAATGCATTTCTCATTATTTTCCAAACAGGAGTTACCTTAATAATACAGTATATTTGTTAGGGACTATTTTCAGCTATTTTTAAAGGTCCCATGGCATGAAAATTTCACTTTATGAGATTTTTTTAACATTAATATGCATTCCCCCAGCCTGTCTATGGTGTAACCGAGCCCTGGGTATCTTGCTCTGCCTTTGAGAAAATGAAAGCTCAGATGGGCCGATCTGGAATCTTCAATGTTACCTCCCCTTTCTCTGCTTTGCCCGCCCAGAGAATTTGGCCCACCCATGAGAGAGAGAGACATCATGGCTTTTGAGCAAAGTGGCAGTTGGTCAAGGCCACACCCCCACTTTCCACCTTGCCCCCCCTCTCTCCTCCTCAGACACAGAAATGACACACACTAAGGAAAGCTCATTGTGGGACTGGCTCTAGTGGCTGTAATTCTGCACCAAGGCTGAATTTCAGGAAAGAGACAGATATACAGTATTAGGGGACAACTAAGGCCTATATAAAATCATCCAAAGAGCACCATGTCATGAGACCTTTAATACACAGTTGGTGATCTAGTTTATGGCAGCAGGACCGTATATGTGGGTCGACTCAAAATAAACTACAGTGCCCATCACCGTTTTTAATAGTTTTTGGACAACAATAAAGTGGTCCGGTTTTCAGAAATGCTTAGCACAATGCTAACACATGCATAACACATAGTACATACACAACAACATTTGTGTGTACCTTGTGATTACATGATATGCTGATTATGGATTATGAGCCTATTAAAAACTGAATAGAATAGAAATAAAAGCAAATATGGACAATGTGTACAATGCTAACAGTATCACCAAAGATCCCTCTTTAATCAAATCATGGAGTTCACTCTGCTCCTCTTAAAGTAAATGTAATTATATTTTTTCGATTATGTGTATGTTGCAAAAACCTTGCCCTCAGACTGAACCCTGTGGCTTAGTATATTATATCTTCAGATGAACACTTGTTTATGAAACCAGAAGCTGTGGATTGACCATAGTGCTCTGACTTTAAGCCAAAAGATAAACACGCAAAACTGGCGGCAGTTTTCTAGACAGTGCACTAAGTGTTGTTAAACATCTCATATGTATCATATTTAGGAAATAGCTTTAACCTGTCTAGATTAAAAGTGAAGCCAACTGTATACAATGGGATGATGGTTGAGGCACTTATGGGCTCTGTCTTTTCAGCTGAAACTATTAACTATTGGAATTCTGATTTATTAATTGTGGCCAAATAAATAGACAAGGACAACTTTGGTCTCAACGAACATTTATTTCCTCATTCCTTTAGAATTCCCACCACAGTAAACATTAAAACAGGTTACAGTTATAAGGGAGGGGCACTGTGCAGATTTCTGTAATAAAAGAACCAATAGTGACATTATGTTGATATTGCTGTTTATATATATATTGCCAAATTCTGTTTTATTTTTTAATAAACATAATCAGTTGTTTGTTACATACTTGTTTTGTTTTTTTGCACCAAGCTGTTTTCTCAACTGTCATTTGACTGGTCACTGAGTTGCTCCATTCATCTCCACCCATTATTTCAACATTAGTTGTGTAATGTGTGTGTGTGTGTGTGTGTGTGTGTGTGTGTGTGTGCGTGCATGCGTGCGTGCGTGTAGTGTAGAGTTACAGGGTATAGAAGCAGTGTTCACAGTTAATTATCACTGTGCTGTTGTCTTTTTATAGCCTGGTATAAAAGAACAAGAGCAGTGAGGGGTTGGATCAGTCCGTGACCAGACAGGCTCAGATTATCCTTTTTCTTAACTTACATTTACTATTAGGCTGAATCATTACCATGTTAAACTTTTAGCATTACATTCATGGAAATTGCATGGAAAACAGCTCACATCTTTAAAAGGTATGCACGCTACTTAATATTTCATAAATCTTGCGTCATGACTTTTAAAAATGTTAAGATGTTTTTTTTATGGCTTAAGAGTAATAAACAAACAAAAAAAACAGTAGTTGAATTAATTATTTCCACTGTGGCCTTCATGATATAAAAGGACCCCCCACAACATATTCTGACACTTGGAGGAATAGTTCAACACATCACAAACATTGAGCCTTTCTTCAGTGCAGTGTTTTCTAGTGAATAAAAAAATCATTCATATCAAGTATTTCCACCTTCCAGTGTGGTGATTGGCTGCAATGTGTCGTCGCTCCAGGACCTCTACTTCTCCACGACCCTGAAGCAGACAGTAAAGATTGTGGCTGATCACTCCCATCCTGGACACAAACTTTGTGAACCAACCCCCCCCTCTGACAAGAGGCTGTGGTCCTTACACCATAAAAACGGTTTCTCTTCCCGACTGCAGTCGGCCTCATTTGCGTACAAGGCCCGGGATCCCTTAAGACACAGTCTGATTCTGATAAGAAACTTCACTACATCAAGCAAGGATTTTACTGAGACATAGCACTCCATAAACATATGAAAAGGGCACTTTCAGATTTAGAAAATGATCATCACAGATTACCAGTGGAAAACGTTAAGTTTAAAATAGCTTATTTTGTCTTATTACAGGGGAAAAGCAATTTACATTTAAGAAGCTGTAATCAGCAATGTTTGGTTTTTCCTTTTTGATTAATGACTTAAATTAATATTAGTATCATTGATGAATTAATGACTTTATTAACTAAACCAATCAGAGTTTATTTTTCTAAAGTGAAATTGAGATGCCCTGTGTTGGGGATTTCCTCCTCCGAGTCCCCCCTTTTGGGACAATGTGTCGGACTCCAATAAAAGACCTATATATCCCCGCACAGTCGTTAAATTGGTATTACATTGATGCTAAGCAAGAGCCAAATAAGACGATAAGATAAAGTCAAATACATCCGTTTAATGTATTTATTCAGTCAAGCATTGGAGTTACAATACACAGCTCTGTGGGATCACGAAGCACGCAGAGACTAAGTTTCCCTGTAAAGAAGAACAGAAAACTTGTCACTACCGTCTCTATGACAGCACACAACTGTGCAATAATCATACACCAAATCACACTTGGTCTCTTTTTGAAACCTTTTACATTCTTATTATATTTATCCACAAATGGTAAGAACATTATTCTACACCTGTGGGTACTGAACATACACTTTAAAAAACAACATACAGTGTGCAATAAAAACAATCACATCCAAGATCAGCTAATCATTTAGTCAGCAGTAGTCCTTTGCTTAACAAGTTATTCTTCTTTATTGTTAACAAAACCTGAAAAAATGGTTTGTGTGACTTACAGTAGAGGCCTGTATGAGCTGAGTGGAGGACCTGTCTCTGGTGCAATTCCTACATAGATGTGGAAAAATTATGAATTACTTAATGCAACTTTAATGTCTGAAGAATGTGCAGGAATATTTGCAGCCAGCACTTGTTAGTCCTAATTAAGTTACATCATAGAACCTGGCCTAACTATGCATGTAAGGACAGTAAAACTTGAAAGGTGATCCATTTGCTAATCTGAAAATTGCCCTTATTGTGTGTAGAGGAATGACTGAGTGGCCACAGACAGAAAACCTCACGTGACTGGAAACGTTGTGATGTTCTCACCCACTTCTCTTTGTAGAAGAAGAAGAAGAAGAAGAAGAAGAAGAAGAAGAAGAAGAAGAAGAAGAAGAAGTCGACTGCCAGAGACCGTGAAAAGGAGGTGTAGAGGGCTGTGTGGGGCTGGCGTGAGACCAGTGGAGGTGTCGGTAAGAACAGTTCTTGTCCAATCACTTTCAATTCCACAATTCTTTTATTCCAAGCATTATCAAGACAGGTTCCAGGTTTGTATGGTTACGTGTTTGGGTGTGTGGTTTCTGAGGGGGAAGGATATGGGATATAGTTAGTATCACAAAGGCATAAACAAAGCCACAATAAACATACATACCTGCTCTGTTATTAACCTAACAATGAATACTGTAGAACTACTCCAATGTACAAATCTCAGGTAACTCAAACAAGCAATGTAAACTTACTTACTTGCAACTGTTCAATATACAGCACCTTTAAACAGCACAAACAGGAATACAGGAGAGGCATTCGCCTTATAATGATATTAGCACTTTCTTTTCAGAGTATGCCAAGTAAATTTTTTTCGCAAATTTCTTAGAGTAGAAGGTCATGGGGTTTCAGGTAGGGCAGGGAGTGGGATGAGGCGGGCAACTGGTCTCGTGTACAGTTTATCACCCACTTTGACATCTGCAACCCTACAACGGCCATCCTTGCCGGGATGGAGGGACATCACTCTACCTACTGGCCAGAGGGATCGGATGAGCTGAGGGTCGAGAATGAGGATAACAGTGTTTGGTTGGAGGTCAGGATTATCAGTGCGCCATTTCTGTCTAGACTGGAGAGAGGGAAGATAATGTCTGAGGAAGTGGGCCCAGAAATGGTCTGAAAGAATCTGACCAATACGCCATTGCCGGTGGCTGCACAGCTCAGAGTCAGGATAAGTTACCAGGGGGAGGGAAGAGTCATGCCGCCCCATGAGCAACAGGTTGGGGGTCACTGGATCAGGATCCGCAATGTCAGAGGAGACATAACCTAGGGGCTTTGAATTGAGGATGCCTTCGATTTCAATCATCACTGTGCGTAGCACCTCTTCAGTGACCGCTTGGGTGCCCAGGGTAGTCTGCAGGGCAATCTTGACAGAGCGTATTTCACGCTCCCATGTCCCGCAGAAGTGGGGTGCATGTGGGGGGTTGAACTTAAAGGAGATCCTCTGTTTGGCCAGGATTGCCTGGAGGTCAGGGGTTAGGGATTGGTAGGTTTCTTGTAGCTTTCTGTTGCCTCCGATAAAGTTGGTACCTCTGTCAGAAAGCAGCTCAGAAGGTTTGCCTCGGCGAGCTACAAAGCGCCTTAGTGCCATCAAAAAGGAATCTGTATTCATGTAACTGATCAGATCAAGATGTACACACCTAGTTGTCAGGCATTTGAAAATGATCCCCCACCTCTTCTCAGTTCGCCTGCCAATCTTCACAGTGTAGGGCCCGAAACAATCCATCCCGGTGGAATAGAAGGGAGGTTCGTGGAGGCGTAGGCGAGCAGGTGGGAGATCGGCCATTTGGGGAATAAGGGGTCTGGCACGGGACTGCTGGCACTTAGCACACCTGTGCTGATGTTTCCTGACCACCTCACGACCCCTCAGGATCCAGAATCGCCTCCTCAACTCAGCAAAAACCCTCTCTGGACCAGGATGGTGTAGGTGGTTGTCACATTCTTTGATTATGAGTTTTGTGATAGGATGGGCAGGGTCCAGTACAATTGGATGTATGGCCTCAGGGGGCAGGTCACTGCTTTGCCGTAACCTTCCGCATACTCGAATGAGACCTGATGCTGGATCCAGTTCTGCAGCAAGGGAGAGGAGACAAACTGACATTTGGAAGGGGTTTGTGGGTCTGAAGGCATGCCAGATCATCCCGAAAAGAATCCAGCTGGGCCTGTCTTAGGATGGCAATTTCCGCATCAAGGTAGGTTTCTGCCGATGGTGTTGTAGGGGGCTCTGCCACCTACAACATGATGGGAGGAAACAGTGGAGTTGAAGAGATCCTGAAAGGTAATGAACTGGGTGGGGTCAGGAATGGAAGGGTTTAGGCCAAGGAATATGGCACCACAGAAACTGGGCTTGCGTAGCTCTACGGGATCTTCAAACTTATCTATTGTGGGGCTAGTTGGCCACAGGTTAGGGGGTTGCAGGAGGAAGGCAGGTCCTTTGTTCCACCTGCAGGGCTTACTTAGGTCAGACAGCTGCTTCCCTCTAGTCAGGTCATCAGCTGGGTTGTTCTGAGAATCCACATAGCGCCATTCCTGGCCTTTAGTGAGTTCCTGGATTTCAGCCACCCTGGTTCCAACAAAGACCTTATAGCGGCATGAGTCTGAGAGAAGCCAATAGATGACGGTGGTAGAATCACTCCATAAAGTAGCCTGCTTGACGTTGAGGGTGAGCTCTATTTGGAGGAGGTTGAATAGTTGAGCTCCAATGAGGGCTGCACACAGTTCAAGTCAAGGAATGGATAGCTGTTTTTTGGGTGCAACACGGGACCTCGCCATTAGGAAGGTCACATCCACATACTGACCATCATTGGTGCGCATGGAGGCGACTGCACCATAAGACTGCTCTGATGCATCACAGAAGATGTGCAGGTCTTGGATGGCTGAGAGGGGATCAACTTTCTGAGGGGTGAGACAACGGGGCAGTACTATGGTGGAGAGATTAGAGAGTTCTCCTTCCCAGGAAAGTCAGGCTTCTAGGATGTTGTGGGGAAGGTTTGGGTCATCCCCTTCTCTTGCCTTTGCCCAAAGGTGCTCAACTATGATCTTAGCTCTTGTTGTGTAGGGGAGGATATAGCCAAGAGGATCGTACTGGCTCGCAAGAACCCTGTAGATGTGACGCATAGTTGGAATAGTCACTTCAATGGCTCTGTGCCTGTATTTCAGGGTGTCTGTCTGGCAATTCCAGTGGAGGCCTAACGTCAACTCCATGGGATCCAGGAAAGGCTGGTGTGACAGCCAGAGCTCTGCCTGGTCTGACCTGGCATCGGGAAGGAGGTTACAGATAACTTTGGGGTCATTACTGGCCCATTGCCTGATCTCAAAGCCACCAGAGGAGAGGGTTGTGCGCATGCAGTGAAGGAGGTCCTTAGCTTCCTCTGATGTGGGGAGACTTTGAAGGCAGTTATCCACATAGAAACAATGCTTTATGGACTGGGTAAGACTCATCTGCCTGCGCATCCCTGGCGATCCTCTGGAGGGCATTAATGGCACAGCATGGGCTAGTGGTGGTGCCAAATGGGATGACTTGCCATTTATACACAGTTGGAGGGGAGCTACTGTCCAGGTCACGCCAGAGGAAGCGCAGAAGGGGTTTATCTCGGGGTAGCAGGCGCACTTGGTGGAACATGGATTTAACGTCTCAACTGATGGCAATCTTGTGCTGCCTGAAACGGAGGAGGACTCCAAGAAGGGAAGGCCCAAGGGTTGGACCAGGGAGCAGCTGTGTATTCAGGCATTGATTCTGATAGGAAAAGGAACAATCAAACACAATGCGGTCCTTTCCATTATGAGGCACCATGTGGTGAGGTATGTACCAAGACTCAGGACCATCTGCTATTTCTTCAGATGGGGATAACTTCTTGACATACCCAGAATCCACTAACTTCTGGATTTCTTTAGTATAGGTCTCCGCCTGTGGGGGGTTCTGGACCAGTCGTCGTTCACAGCTGCGAAGACGGGACATAACTGCTTCCTTAGGGGCCTTCAGGGGGGGCCAGGGATCAGCTCGGAGGAAAGGTGTGGCATACCGTAGGACACCATCAACAGGAATACGGATGGTTTGAGTCTCCAGCTGTCGAATTGCATCTTGGTCCTGTTTAGAGCGGGCAACCAATTTTGTGTTCCTCGGGGGTAACGTGTCCAGCTGCCACAATTTTTGCACATTGTGGTGGATGTCATTAGGTGGGCATTTGAAGGACACATAGTGGCACTTTGTGGAGGGAGAGCTAACGATATCTCTAGCAGGGCCTTGTAACGTCCAGCCAAGACGGGTTTTGATTGCTGCAGGGACTCCGGGGGGGCCTGACTTCACAGGCAATGTTGGAGTGATCAGATGAGTATGATCTGCTCCTATGAGTAGAAGGGGGCTTACATTATCATGCTGCTTCAGAGGAATCTGCCTGAGATGAGTGTAGAGTCGTTGGAGGGCTTTCACAGGGTGCGAATGTTCGGACAAGGAAAGCTGATCAGCCGTGAAGGCATGCCTAATGGCATAGGATTTCTCTGGATGGGCCTTTGGGATGAGGGTAAAGGAGACGGTAGCACCATTAAGAGTCTGGACATCCTGTCTCACAGTCCTCAGCTTTAGGCTCTCAGGCTCCCCTACCAATTGGAGGTTCTGGGTGGCAGGATACAGGAGGATTGTACGCTCCAACCCATCATCCAATATGGCATAAGTGTCCAAGGATTTGTTTCCATTGCACAGGGTCACCTCAACTACCTTCAGCAGCACTTTATTGCAATCACTAGGATGGTCTAGGTAGAAATTCTGCACTTGCCTCTGGTTGATGTTGCATAGGATCTGAAGAGGTTTCCCATTGCACTGATTGCAGCATCCCTTCAGATCACATTGGTTTGCAAAGTGGTCTCGTGCACATCGCCAGCAGCGTTTCTGCCCTTTGATCCAATTGGTTCTCTGATCTTCAGTGAGCTGGAGGAAGTCATCACATTTACTGACATGATGTTCAGGGCAGTTACAGTAGAAACACACTCGACCACGTGTGGACGAGGTGGTGGGGGGAGGCTTCCTAGCTCTAGTAGGGGCAATCTGGACTTTAGGGGAGATCACTTGGGAAGGAGTCTTGCTACCATGGAGTATGGTTGTAGCTCGGTAAGAGGGTTGTGGACTCGGTCTGGCAAGCTGAAGGGTTCTCTCCCTTCTGGGCTGGCAGCGGGCTTCCTGTTGCAGCCAGGAGGAGAAATCTAAGAGATTATAGGAGAGGGGACCTGGTCTGCTCAAACTCATGCTTCTCTTAAACTGGCAGAATTGCTCACTGGGTAGTTTCTCTAGTAACCGCTCAACATGTGAGTCACAGATACTGTGACTTTATCTCAGACAGCTGCCTTGCCTGATCTACCTTTAAGTGATCCAGTAGGATGTGGTATTTTCTACTGTTCTGACTCTTCTGAGTCTAACAGGTTGGATAGAGCCATCTTCAACATAATATACTGGCTCTCATCCTCCCTAGTGAGATCAGGGAATGAGGGGCCTTCTACCTTTCTATATGACTGTCTGCCTGAAGGGGGAGCTAACTGGCTTGGAGGGGCCACAAGACCAAAGTGGTGTAGCTGAACATTGCGGGGCTGGTACGCTGACTGGGAAGAGCGGGCCATAGCTCCAGGCAAAGGTTGAGGAGGCAACGTGTAGGCTGGGAGCAAGGGGTTAGGTAAGACTGGGTCTTGACTGGTGGCAGGAAGCTGACTAGGAGCAGGAGGATTTGTGTGCTGCCAGGACTGAGCCAGGGGCTGAATCAACGGGGCACGGCTTACAGGAGGGGGACAAGAAAGCTGCTGCTGAGGTGGGGGAGGAGAGGGCCGATGGTTACTTGTGGTAGCCTGAGGTGGCATTGCAGCATGCTGGGCTTGCATCTGAGGGCCAAGATTACCAGGGCGAGGGAATGGTGATGAACGAGACCGTGAGGAATGGCCACTACCAAGCATGCAGCGCTGGATTAGGCTACCTTGATTTCTTACTTCTATTAGTAACTGCTGTAAGAGCTCAGTTTGAGGGTCAGGAATCGGGGCTACATGAGAGTCAGGTGCTGGTGCTATCCCAGAAGAGACGGATGAGGGTGGGTCTATCGCTGGCTCCCGCTTTTCTAGTGGTTCCAGCTCTTCCTCTTCATCATACTCGCTGGGTTGTTGAGGTGGATCTTCATCCTCCTCATACTCGTGCTGTGGTTGGTACTGAGGTCCAACACCACAGATGTCGTCAGAGGGAAGAGGTTGAGACGCTGTTGCTTCAGCAGCGGGATCCCGTGACCGCTGACCATATTCCATGACGTAGTCATCGTAGCGAACAGGACGTGGGGCTTGGCGGTTCGGACGACGCTGAAGCAACGAAGGCAGGGAGTGACTGGACATCTCCAATGGTCACAAATATTCCGGCACGAAGGACCATGAAAAGGAGGTGTAGAGGGCTGTGGGGGGCTGGCGTGAGACCAGTGGAGGTGTCGGTAAGAACAGTTCTTGTCCAATCACTTTCAATTCCACAATTCTTTTATTCCAAGCATTATCAAGAAGACAGGTTCCAGGTTTGTATGGTTACGTGTTTGGGTGTGTGGTTTCTGAGGGGGAAGGATATGGGATATAGTTAGTATCACAAAGGCACAAACAAGGCCACAATAAACATACATACATATCTGCTCTGTTATTAACCTAACAATGAATAGAACTACTCCAATGCACATATCTCAGGTAACTCAAACAAGCAATGTAAACTTATTTACTTGCAACTGTTCAATAGACAGCACCTTTAGACAGCACAAACAGGTGTACAGGAGAGGCACTCGCCTTATAATGACATCAGCACTTTCTTTCAGAGTATGCCAAGTAAAACTATGGAATTTAAATAGAGCAATAACACACACAAGGCAGGAAACACAGCATGTCCAGCATCAAAGATCTTCCATGTGGTTTTGAACAAAGGAAGGGCTGTGTGCACAGGTGCCTATTTGAGTCTGTGGCTGATTGAGGCAGATTGATTGCAGATGTGGTAAACTACAGATGGAACTGAGTGGCAAAGTATAGGGGGCGTGGCAACTGCAGGACAGAGCTGGAATCTTCCAAACAGACTGCCTGTCTCTCTTAGTTATGCTCTTAGTTATGCTGTTATAGTTTTAGAGTTTTTTGTCTGGGGGACTTCCTTCCTTCCTTCCTTCCTTCCTTCCTTCCTTTGACTCTCTCCTCTCCTCTTTCCTTTGACTGCTCTCTCCTCTCACTTTTCATCCCTGTTACTAAACAGGCTCTGAGGAGTTTACTCCCCGGAGTCCTTGTGTTTGGATTTTTTCTCACCCAGCATATTTCGTTGGGCACCGAGATCCTGGTTGCAGCTGTGGCCGTGGTCCTGCTGCACTCCCTGCTGCTTCCTGCTACGTCCATCCATGCTCTGCTGTGCCGGCTACATCCTGTAACGCCCTGCAACGCACTGATATGACATGAACTACTACGACTATCATTGGAAGTCACTATTCCTTATCTTTAAAGTGACTACTATTGCCTCTGTTCATCACATCCCCAACCAGCACCGTCAGACACCGCCTACCAGAGCCTGGGTCTGTCCCAGGTTTCTTCCTAATAGGGAGTTTTTCCTCGCCACTGTCTCTCTGCTTGCTCTTGGGGGAATTATTAGAATTTTTGGGGCTTTGTAAATTATAGTGTGGTCTAGACCTACTATATCTGTAAAGTGTCTCGAGATAACTTGTTATGAATTGATACTATAAATAAAATTTAATTGAATTGAATTGAGCAGGAAGGTGGGAGTTTCCAGCAAAAAATGATAGACTGGAGCCTTAAGATGATCCAAGAAGCCATGGGATATTTGTTTTACTCCTTGTTTGAATGAGTAAACATCCATCCATTACAAGATATGTTATGGGAAGACAATATAAAAGAGCAGACGACTGCTGGAGGTAAACATAAATGGGGTGTAGTTAAATCCCAGAAAATATGACACATTACATATAATGAACAAATAATACTATACAGTATATTCACAGAAAGGATGTTACTTAACATACAAAGAAAAAAGTCAACATGTGGAAATTATAGCTTTAAAAATATATACCAAACAATAGTGTATTATCTCCATTGTAATAAAGTTATAGAGATGGAGATACATCAGCATATGTCAGCAGAGCAGACAAGAAATTTGTGCACAAACCTGAGAAATGTGTTTAAACATATCTTTTTACTGAAGACATCCGTCAGTCCTCATGCCTTAGCGCCATAAACTTCCCTTCTGATTGCTAGTGGATTAATTCCCATCTGAACTTCTTCTCCAAATAATGTTTGGAAAGTGTTTTTATTCCTCTGAGTTATAGGCAAGAATCTGTCTGAAAAGAAGTATTCATTCATTTTTGCAGTTGCGGGCAGCCCAACGAGCTAACACTTACACATAAGATACTTAAGCACATAAGGTTGATATGGTGAATGGTGGAAACATTTATTTGGAGCCTTGTTAGTGTCAGAATGCACTGTCATTTCAACCCAATTGCATCAAAAAGTACATTTCTCATTTTCAAGATCAGCATTCAGGTGAGGATTATGTTTTAGACATGTAGGGTCATGTTTAATATTGTTCAGATGTCAGGTTTAACTATAGAGCAGGAGCTCCCCTTGACACTGGCAAACAAGGTCTTTAAACTGGTTCCTCAAGTTCAAGTGCACTTTATTCGACCATCAGGCTGCCCTGATCACCTCAAGGTCACAGCGAGGTGGAGTGTTGTCCTTTTTGTCTTTTTTTCATGGATGAAAAAAACATGTGGTTTTTATCATTGACAATGAAAAACACAATGCATTCCTTATCATCATTGTTTGTGCATGTGTGTTACCGTGTAACTGCACCTGACACTGACAAACAGCCATTGTATTGTGAAAGAACTGGAAGTGTGTGTGTGTGTGTGTGTGTGTGTGTGTGTGTGTGTGTGGAGGGTTATGGCTGTAACCAAATCCATAGAGGAAGAGGTGTACAAGGCATGTCTCTCTTAACACTTGCCAAACACAACTTGTTGGCCAACACATCCTCCTACCTTATAGACATTTTAGATTTTCTACATTTTAGGCCCGATTTCCAAAGAGTCCCAAAACGACACATCTGACCGTTTTATTTACTGCCGCATTGTGGTGGTTTAGATCACGTGACCGTAATCATGTGAGCGTTCTATTTACAGTTTTTCTTGATTGCTTTGACTTGCTTAAAGAAACTGGGATCCACTCGGTTTTCATCACCACTGTCTAAGCAGAGCAAAAGACACCTCTTGCAAATGACACATTTTCCCCACCCTTTTGCAGAACAGTTAACATGGAGGTCAAACTCCATTATTGTAGCTATGGTAACCAAACAGAAAGCATCTGTTCCTAACTTTTAGAAACTACCTACATCAGTATGAAATCACAGAAGCACCTGTCTGACACTCCACAAAAATCCTCAATTAGCAATCAGTGTGCAGGGTTAGGCCATGATGCCCTATTGTCAAGACAGAAGAGACTGACTATCAATAGTGGCTATTTCTTATACTCTACAGTAATAGATGTTTATACTTTACTGTAATATATTTTATTTGTATTTTCTTAATTTATTACTATTACTAATAGATTTTTATTTTGGTTTACATGTATTATGTGTAATATTTACAGTATTTCAGTTTTCAGCCACAGTTTGAAAATAAGAATCAATGGAATCAATACAATTTGCATCAAAGAATTTCTGATTCTGGATCCAATTCTTAGCAAGAAGGAAAATTTGACAACAAATTACACTGGCATGAAAGCTACATACAGTAATAGACTACAGTGACAAGCAATGGTGCACTGATTCGCACTGAGTGCTGTATTTTGTATTTTGTTGTCCACTGTGTAATGGTTGATTGGAAGAGCTCATACACTTGTTTTCAAGTTGTGTTGTTTGAAGGCAAAATTAGCTTTTGTTGTGTCATTTTGACCATGAGTGCCACTGTTTCGGCCTGTGTGTTAACTGTTTTGAAAAAATGAGTTTGAGTTGACTGCTGCATCAAAGCAGAGTCACGTAAAATTAGTAAAATGAGGACGTAACGTGACGTCACCGACTAAGGTCCGTAAAACTCAGTTAATAACAAAATTACATTTGACTTAAACTTTAAAGGGGACAAACGTCCTGTGTTTGTTTTTTGGCGCTCTGGTACTTCCTCACTCCTTACATGCATAATTTCTACAGCCGCGAGGGGTCGCTGACTACCAAGAAACGTAATTGTGTTATGTTTAAAGCTGCTTGCATAATCGACCCACACAGTGGTTTCTTGAGTGAGGATGGGCTGTGTGGGCTGCATGGCCAGTGTAACCCTGTTTGTTTGCGTGTGTTTGTGTGTGTGTGTGTGTGTGTGTGTGTGTGTTTGTCTGGTGGTAAAGACAGATAAGATAGTTTTACATTCCATTATATGAGAAGATAAACTAAACTACTAAACATCCCATCGATGAATATACAAGCTTTTTAAAATCATAGAATGTGAATTGAAAATCAACTTCTTTCTTTAAGATGTTTGGAAAGACGGAGATTGGATGATTGGCTAGTTAGGGGGAGTGAATCTGTGAATTAGTTTGAAATTCTACATAAAATGTTAGTAAAACATTAACAGGAAATTTGAAGTTCAGATTTCAGAAAAGAACATCAAATGACATGCAAGGATTTGAACAAGTTTTGATTAAATGCATCATTTTATAGTGTAAGACGTTTGCAATTTAAAGCTGCTCTTATCAGTATTTTTATATCAGTGGATCAAATGACTGTGTGTAGTGAAAAGCGTCGCTCAAAGTGTCAAACCCACAGATATTTATTCACCGACTCTGCAGTATTTTAACCTCTTTCAGTCCATTGTTTTGATAGACAGACAAAGTTATAACTATAGCTGGGGAACAGGGTGGAGCATTTAGCAGCTAAAGAGCCAAATATTTCCAGGAGTAATTGGAGACAAACCAGAGCTAAGAGGAGAGTATATTGGACTTACACTCATTAGGGGGACACAAACACGCGTTCCAATGAATGATAATGTTGCTCCGTGTCTGTTTGATGCGCACATAAGCTGCTCTTTGCTAACATGTTTGTCATATTAACTTTTTATCTTATATATTTATTGGATTTGTGGGGCAGTTGGGGGCAGCATATTCTCGCCTTATGAAGTTCTTAGTGCATCTTTAATGACATTTCATTGCACCTTTATATATTTAGAAAAATAGATCGGTTAATAGATAGTAGTTGTGTTTATTGTAGTTGAGCATTAGGCCAAATAAGTTTTGTATAATGATGTTGGAGGAATATGTGACATATGCTGTAGTTTGTTAAAAATAACATTTCCTGGGCATTTGTTTACTTTAGAACTTGTAAAACAAGTATTCATTTGTAAAGATAACCTCACCTTAGACATTTGAATACTGCGTCATAAGATCATAACACATTCAAAAAGCCCTTGACGGGGGGTGTGGTCAACTTCTGACAGATATGACTGCTAGGTTATCCTTCCAAATAAAATAGAATGCAATACTCCTGAACAAACTTCTTTTACTTCAAACAAACATCTATTTCTGTTGCCAAAAATTGGAATGTCCTACTTCCTGTTCTTGTTTGTAAGTGTTTAAACAGCAAAGGTTACAGCTAATAATGAACTAGTCGGTTTTGGAAATCTCTCTACAGTCATGTCAGGTTGACATTACATCCTCAGAAAGAACAACCATCCATCCATCCATCCATCCATCCATCCATCCATCCATCCATCCATCCATCCATCGTCATCCGCTTATCCGGGGTCGGGTTGCGGGGGACCCCAAACTTCCCTTTCCCGAGCCACATTAGCCAGCTATGACTGGGGGACCTTGAGGCGTTCCCAGGCCAGGGTAGAGATGTAATCTCTCCACCTAGTGCTGGGTCTTCCCCGAGGCCTCCTCCCAGCTGGACGTGCCTGGAACACCTCCCTAGGGAGGCACCCAGGAGGCATCCTTACCAGACGCCCGAACCACCTCAACTGGTTCTTTTCCACGCAGAGGAGCAGCAGCTCTACTCCGAGCTCCAGATGATTGAGCTTCTCACCCTATCTCCAAGGGAGATGCAAGCCACCCTCCTGAGGAAAACCATTTTGTCCGTTTGTACCCTGGATCTCGTTTGTTCGGTCATGACCCAGCCTTCATGACCATAGGTGAGGGTAGGAATGAAAACTGACCGGCAGATCAAAAGCTTTGCCTTCTGGCTCAGCTCTCTTTTTCGCATTTCGCAGGTTGTTCCTTCTCTCAAAAAAAAAAAGAGAGAAGGAACAACCTTCACTCCAATTAGACTTCATGGTGACATTTAGATGTGTTGCGACAGAGGATGGAGACGGAGGGACCCCAAACACACTTGACTGATTTTAGCAGAGGCTAGATGAACAGGTTGACTTAGGGTGTGTCAACATCTGCAGAACAAAGCAACATCTCCCATGTGAACAAGACAAAATCTACTCCTACAGAATGACTCGCTGCACAATTTTAGAATGCTATGTCCTTTAAAAAAGGCTACTCGGCTCAGTGCGTCATTAAGAAACCGGTTTTGTCATGCTCATAAACTAGGGAATGAGAACACTTTTAGATGTTAAACATGATACTGAAGTGAATGAGACACTCTTTGCCATTAAGATTGTATATAATTTGAGCCGGTAGCTACATTGTTTCCAGTAATCTAAACTGGTCTTTCTTGAGTTAGAGACCCTGTATCTCTATTAGAGAACCTCTATAAATAAAGGCAAAATAAAATAAAAATAAAATCTCTAATTTGTGACTCACGTACTTAAAACCGCAGCTTGAACAAAAAACTTTATTGAACATTATTTCAAATGAAACAACGGTGATCATGTTTCTTTCTGATGAGTGTTTAGTAACGGAGCTACAAATTCAAATGTGTGTATGTGTTGTTATTTATTTCGTAACAATGCAGCAGATTAATTTACATTGTATTGAGCCAGAGATGAAAAAAAGACATTGAGTCATCCCACACAAAAGGTTTTGTATATTATGCAGGGATTAAATCCCTCTGCCTAGAAACCATCACGCTGTGTTTGGCCATTTTACTGGATGAACCACTTGGAGACAAAAGCACAATCACCACCTCAAATCACACCACTTCTGTGACAAACAGCTGACTGACATTCAACAACATCTTCGGCAAACACTAAACACAATGTGTTAGACATTTTAGGAATTACACGTATTCGTTTTGGTATCAAGATTAAGATGACGTTATATGTCTATTGTTCTATCGTGTTTTGTCTATACAGTATGTCTTTGCCATGTCTCGCTGTTTTATCTGTATGAGCCTGTTTTTATTCTACTGCAAGGTGACCGTTGGTGTCCTGAAAGGACCCATTAAATAAAATGTATCATTAGTAATATTAGAGAAATGATGGCAGTGGGTTGTGTGTTGGACAATTTCTTGGCTGGGAGCAGTAGAAACTTTCTGCAGTCTCCGCTGGTTGGATCATTTCTTTTCTGGTGTCAGGTGGAAACAGGTGTAACAGGTGATAAATAAAATCCCAGCCACTCCTAGCCTCTCCCTTTGCTCGACATGTCTGTCCCTGTTTATCCTCTCCTATCCTCCTACACACTCACCATTGACAAACCTAACTATTTTTCCCTCACGCTCTCCGTCCCTCCCTTCCTCCCTCTTTTCATCCATTTATTTTAGCATCAAACTAGTAGGAATGCAGTACAGTGGGTTCCCATGCAAACTCAAAAATGTGCATAAACTCAGGCTTCCATTCAGCTGATAAGGAGTTAGAAGGTTGGACGTATAGCCTGGTGCTAAATGTCATATAGGATTTAAAAAAAAGATTCAAATCCAGGTTTCACTTTTTTAGTTCATGTTTTTATTCATGTGCAGGGAAAATAAACAGCTCAGACTTGGATTAAACAATTCTATATATCTATGTATGTCTCACGTGAATGCTGCATTAGTTGTCTTTCAATCACTTTTGTGTGCATGTAAACAGTTGGTTACCATTTACAAACCCCCCAACACAGAATCACACATGGAAGGAAAATCCTCTCGCTGCACAAACAAAGCCCAAAAGCACCTGTCAAACTGGTAGTTTCGCCCAGTGGAAAGGATGAGAAGGTGGAGTGGACAAGCCGTAAAGGGAGGTGTGGGAGGGGGAAGGTGGAGAAAGACGCTCTTTAAAAAGCAGATCAAAACAGGTGACACGTCTCATTCTAGAGTAAATCACACACATACACATACAGCGTTTGGACCATGACTTCCACCATGTCGAGAGATATTCTGCCCACAGGCGGCAGGATCTTTACTTCCGTTCCTGACCTGCTTTTCATCCCTGAATTTGTAAGTTTTTCATCTTGTCATGGCATTTTGTTATTATTAGGGGGTTCCTCTTTCCCCTTGGGGTTCTCCTCTTTCATTATCCATTTTGGTCTCTCAATTTTGCTCCTTACCCAAGTGAGTTGTTAAAGTAATACTGTATTCCTTTTATCTGCCTATTTTACTCGGGTCAGCATCATTTACATTATGATCTTGTTTCCTTGACTCTCTGTCTGCCTCCTCATCATGACTCCTTGAGGTCTTCGTTGCAGATCTGTTTTTGGAATCTCTCTTGTCTTGTTATGTTGCTCAGCAGCTTTCAGTCTTTGATCAGTAGAGCCAACACAGAGCAGAGGGACCAGCAAACGTGAAGATTAGTGGATACAAGGATGAGATACAAGGATATGCCGAGGAAACTGGTTAATGAGAGCACCGTCAGTTAAAACAATAAACTCTTCATCTACTCTTTTTAGTACTGATTGTTATGTGGTCATGTTATTTAGAAAACATGGCAACAAGTTGGGTTTATGATAGATCCACAACGTTCCACTTCCGAGATTGATCTGTTGCCGCCTAAAATTCTGCATCTGAAAGGATCTCCCTCTTTTTGGACTATCTGTCCAATCTGAGTTTTCTCTCATTTTGAATGTACACATTCCACCAAAACAAGTTCTTTCCAGAGGCTATTTTGCAGCAGTACCGTGGCTCTGTCCGGCCGCCCAAGACGATTGTAATTGGTTTAAAGAAATGCCAATAAACCGGAGCACGTTTTTCTCCTCTCCCGGAATGCTGTGCAGACTAGCCAGACCCTCCTTCGCGGCGCTGTCGAGGAAGGTCTGGCAATGCGAGACTAAGTTTATACTGACAGTTGGGCAAATTGTGAAAAGCTCATGTTGCCATAGCAACAGGAAAACAACAACTATAACAAGTTTTGGCAACAAAAAGCAAAAGTGAAAAAGTCACGCTACTTCGGCCTGTGTAGTTTTTTTCAGTTGTAGGTTGAGAGTATTCTGTGGTGCAATAGCTTTATTTTAGCAACAATTATTGAAATGGACCAATTTGCAATAATTGGACAGTAGTGAAGGGCAAGAGGGGGTAAACCTTAGCTAACCCAGATCCGAGGCCTGTACTATGAATCAAGATTTGTTAACAGGTAACTTCAGGTTCAACACAGGGTGTTCTGTATAGTTCTGTATATAGTTCTGTAGAGAGGTGGGCTCATAAAAGTTAAAACATTTAGAGACCGACAACCCCATTAACATTCCCTGATGGGTATTTTTATGAAAGATATAGATTTTCAGTGGAAGGATTACGTATCTATTTGTCTGCTTGTTGAGCCGTGTGTTGCCAATGCGCACATCTGTTTGAATTATGTTTTTATATATTTTATTTGCTCTCACGATCGCTTACCACTGCCAGGGTTGCAACTGAAATAATAGGCTAAAGCAACGGCAGTTTATGGAAAGCACAAGCGTAATTATGGTCAGATCTGATAAGGGAAGTGATATTGATAAGAGTTGTGATTTAAGCATCTACAGCGTCAACTATTTTTTTTTTGCCAGCTTTCCTCCTGTAGCAGCGACTGTATTGCGTTTTGCCTGTAAAACCGTGTCTGTGTTCTTCACATTTATGTAGAATTATAGTTTGCTCTTCTTATATAAAACATGCAGCTCTGGTATGTTTGCGATTGGTCGTGCTGTGCAAACACTGCCTCTGTTATGTGAATGCGTGCGCCGCTGGATTGGGAAACCACGGGTTGATTGTTAACCACCTTCGTGACACAGGTTATGTGGGACCGCAGTTGTTAGGGTTAGTGAAGCCGGGTAACTGAAATCTACAATCAAACTTTGATCATGTTGGTTCATGAGAATTTTCTAAATTTGATTTTGGCTTTTTTATATGTCCCTGTACTTGTCCCTGTACTTGTCTTCACTTGTTCTAGGATCACTTTCTTTCACAATAAAAATGGGCAGGGAAGATAACTGTCGTAGTTGTGGTAGTTGCTCGGCAGCTTTTTTGTCCATTGTCATTTTTACTGTAATGAAAATTTCTAACAAAGGGAGTTCAGAAGGCAGAAAGAGAAACCAGAAAGAAGATATTTAAAAAAAAACAACTTAATCACACAATTTCACAACACATTTTCCTCATTCACATCTGTGTGAAATGTTTTGCTACATGAATGAAATGAACAAGATTGCAAACAATGCATTAATACATACAGCATATAGAGTGTTGTTTGAGCTGGCAATTATTTCAAACATTTAAAACCGAGCTTAGGTCATGTGGGAAACTGTAGGTTGGAGTCCATTGATTTAAAGGAACACTCCACTAAAATGCTGACTCATTGTAGACGTGAAGGCGGCTCTGGAAAGCCACAGTAGCTCCTGGGGGGGGGGGGGTGTACGGCAGCTGTGGTCAGCTGGGATTCACACCAGTTACAATGAATTCCAATGGAATAAGAAAAACAATAGTTCCAAACGTATCAAAATGCACATGAAAACCAACCATAAGAGCAGCAGCATAATACACTAATATATCACCACATATTTATTTGTGAAGCAAGGATTGTTTTGAACATATGAATCAACAGCGAGGATGTGAATCATGTTGCAGAATTTTCTTGACGTACATTTTGACACAAACATTTCAGAGCCACCTGGCGGAGAGTATTTGATACTTCAAAGATAGATTTTCAGTGGGAATGTGATGGTTTGGGGTCCAATTCTCTTTTACCTGGAATAGAAATACATGGGTAATGTTCCTCTGGTATGAGGAAAGATAAGACTGACATGGAGAAGCAGAGATAGGGCTTACACAGTATTTGCAGATACCACTACTACAGCTTCAAGTAATGTTTGTATGAAGTTGTGTAAAGTAACGTGTTTTTACAGTAGTGAATTGTGTTTGCTCACCTGTGTATCTCACTTTCTCAACATGCTGTGCTCGAGCACCTTTGGGTATCAAGTAATGTGGCTTTCTCCCATCAAAGGTTTGAATCTAAAGGGAGCGTCGTACAAATCAGGGGACTTGTTACATAATACTAGAAACACTGACAGGCTGATTGGAACTGGTTTACCACTTAATGTGATATCAAAAACTTCCCTTTTACAGGAAGTCCATATTGTCTGTTTAAAGGATACATAGCCACAGATTTGTTAGTTAGTTTCTTTTTGTTTTTTTTGTTAAAATACTCATTTACTAATTCCCAAGAATGTTGAATATAACACCAGGGTGTTTTCTGAATAAAATATTTCAAACTCTTGGTAAACTAGAACAGATAATGTATAATTTGCTGAGTTGAAAGCATTTTTTTTGAATTATTAACATTATGAAAAGCATCATGTGTTTGTTTCATAGCAACATCAGCCAACTGTAACATTACTTTTACCATAGGTTCTCTACCAGTGAGAAATTTTACTCATGTTGTCCCTTGTTTAAACCCACATAACTCCATTTACATTCTAATCAAGATTGTAAACTTCCCAAAATACAATACGTAACACATTTTGACATTTTCTCATACATAATGGTGGAGTTTGTGGGGATAAATGAATGTATTTTGGTAGAGAAATATTTGAACCACCTGCAGGTGAATTGTTTACTTTAGGGTGTGGCACATTCTTTTCATGTGGTCAGATTGATATTTGGTTGCCTAGTTTATAAAAAAAAACATTGCAGCCAGATTATGAACAGACTGTCCTGGCTTTTAACTCACTGTGTTTACACAGTGAAACCTGGCTTTTCTGCATATATGAGACAACTTACATAAAAAGGGACATTATTTTAATTTCAATTTTTACCCAACAGCTAGACTTTAAAAGTGCATTTGAATTTCCAAATTATTGGTGGAATTTCAGCTGGCTAGGGTTGGGCAATATTTTAAATAGTGTAGTAACAAAATCTACCCATTTTGGTTTAACTTTAACGAAGTAGAATGGATGACTTCATTAAGAAAGATGAGAAGAGAGAAGAGAGAACCCTGGAGGAAAAATGTCTTATCCTGTTTACTTAAACATATTCAACCATAAAACCATGGCAACCTTTTAAATGGCACACACCACAAGTATGTATGTCTTCCAGAAATTCAGGCAAAAAGCTTCTAATATAAACCGGATTATCCCTGTCAAAACTGCTCCTCAAAATCACTGTGTAGCAAGACGTGTGTACTATGGGAAAAGGTTGTTTTAAAATGGGTTTATACTGTAGGCTACTTCTTCCAGAAAGCTGGGAAGGCAGTTATGTTCTCTAAAAGTCTTCATTCTTCACCTGAGAGGCTCAGGGGTTAGTTTTATCACAGAAAACGATTATTTCTAAAAACTCCGGCCAAAGTGGAGATTTTGGAAAACTTTGTTTGCACATTTGCATGTAAACTGAGACAAACGGAGGTTTAGGCAGCCGAGAGAGAGAAAGAGGAAGTGATTGGTTGCTGTTGTTGCTATTGTCGGGATTCTGATTGGCTAACGTGGGCTTGAGCTTCTCGTTACACTGCCACCTACAGGTCTGGCGTGCTCTTAACTGCATTGACGGCATATATACACGGGTACATATAAACGAACGCTTTTCTGAAAACGGAGAGGTTGAAACGTGTAAACGTAGCACAAAGCTAGGACACAATAGGCCTTTTCCACAGCAGACACTTGTCAACATGTACAATAACTGTTAGTGTAAATGGGTTTCCTGTACACAGTGACTACAGCAAATGCCTCTGCTGGTGGAGGTACATGCTTCATTATCTAAATACCAAATACTCTTTCAGGCACAATGTTTGTCAAAGGAGGAAAGAGAAAGACTATAAAACTACATCCAAGAGTGACGTTTGTTTGTTTGAGTGTGTGTGTGTGTGTGTGTTTTAAAAGTCCAATCCTTATTTTAAAGGGACACCACCAATTTTACACATGAAGCACATGAAATTACATTTTTCACTCTGTTGTTAAAGTTACACACAGGCCCGAAATACACAAACATGCCCAGGACCAATAGCCTACATGCACGAATGGAGAGATGTCAGAGTGAGGGGGCTGCCCATAGAAAGGTTCCTGAGTGGTTAGCGGTTTGGTGCCTTGCTCATGGGCATCTTGACTGTCCAGAGGAGTCCAACTAGCACCTTTCCAGCTACCAGTCCACACTCCATATTTGGTCGGTACTGGGACTTGAAGTTAGAGACTGGGGGACACTGTCGAACATTTAGCAGCTAAAGAGTCAAATATTTCCCTCAGGAGTTGGAAGAGACCAAACACATAACTAAAAGAGAGAGAATCATTTACTTACATTCAGCAGGTGGACACAAACATTACTCCAAACTGAGGATGTGTACATAAGCAACTGTTTAACAAGTTCACATATCAACTTTAAAGATGATATGCAAGTGTGTGGTTACAATTTTCTGTGGCCAAAAAAATCAGCTTTAAAAGTGCAACACTGTTATTCACAGTCTGTCATTTTCATAGAAAAACAAAACTCTAAAATGCACTGTACACTAGCTAAGAAAACTACATTTTTAAATCCATATTTCTCTCTCTCTCTCCCTGTCTCTTCCTCTTCCCCCTCACCTCTCTCTCCGCCCCCCTGCAGGTGTTCGGGGGTTTGGTGTGGATGCTGGTGGCATCGGCCGAGCTCGTCCAGATTCCCAACCCTCTGGGCTGGGTGATGTTCGTGTCTATCTTCTGCTTCATAATGACGACACTCTGGTTCTTCATCTTCCTCTGCGGAGCCAATCAGAGCGGCATCTGGCCCTCCCTGGTTAGACACGCCCACCACCTGCTGATTGATTTAATTTAGATACAGTAGATACTGTAAACTTGTTCACCACATAGTGTTCGTCCAATCATATTTTAACAACGGTTATTCTTCTGGCTGCCTTCTGTCTCCATCAATCTTTCTCCCTCCCTTCCTTCTTACTGTATCTCTTTAGGATGTGGGTTATCATTTTGTAGCGGTGGTTTTCTACCTCAGTGCGTCGGTGATTCTAGCTTACATCACCTTTCTGAGAGGAGTGCTTCAGTCCCTAACGGTTGATCTAAAAACATACCGACTGGACATTGCTGCAGTGGTATGTCAAACACACACACACACACACACACACACACACACACACACACACACACACACACACACACACATAGATCCTAGCTATTTCTATTTACATATACTACAATATTCAGATGTACGGTAACTAAATTAACATTCTGGAGAAACTAACATGTAAACAGCATTTCTATGATTTTTCCAATTTAGAATCTCTTAACAGTCTATGATATTTTCTGTACAGAGTCATTTCATACCTCCCCTTAAGTAGCTTTAAGGTTGGATTGTCAGTATCATATACAGTATTTTGGTATCAGCTCGTTTCAGCTTTTCTTTTGGAGCTATGTTTTTAATTGCTACACAATTCAGTCAAATAGGAAATACAGTAATCTGCATACATCATTTTATCTAGTTGTGTCATTGTATACATATGTCTACACATTTCAACCTGACACATGGCATCTATGTAAATTCTAAGATCTCCACTAGAATTTGAAATTAAGTTCTGTGGGTTTGAATAATGTTTGGCTGCACAGTGTGTAATTGTAATGACTTGTGAGTTAAAGATATAATCTCATTTTGCAGCTTAAATGCTATTGTATGCATCTCTATTTGTCTTGTTTAAATCAATGTGTGTGTGTGTGTGTGTGTGTGTGTGTGTGTGTGTGTGTGTGTGTGTGTGTGTGTGTGTGTGTGTGTGTGTTTTCAGGTGATGTCCTATTTGGCCACTCTTCTCTACTTCATCCATGCCATTTTCTCTGCCATCCGATGGAAAAGGTCCTAATAGGACAAAACACAAACCAAGAACAAGACGACCAAAATGCAAAGAAACCATATAAACAGCTGACTTGTCATTTGACTAAACACAGAATGACATTTTGTGTTTTCCTTCTTTTTATTTCTGTCAGCAAGAGTAACTTGCTTATTAAAAATAGTGCCAAAGTGAGTGAATGAGTGAAAATACAAGGAAGGTATTCCTAAACGTTACTTGTTTATTGTTGTTGGTGGCTTTACTGTAAAGGTAAAATCAATAAAAGTAAATACAAATTAAATAAAATTTGTAAACATGTATTACAGATCAATAATGAATGCCAGAAGTTTGCCTCCAGTGTGCAGTGAACATTTTTACAAATCAAAGTGACATTAAAGCATTTCACTAGAAAGTGTACAAGACATGTAATAGCAGAGCTTAGCGTTAGTATAGTACATGTTTTCTCTATGTCTACAATGACCAAAATGTAACTGTATAATGGATAAATGACTCTCCTTGACAAGTCTTTTTATAAAATTTTATTCAATCTGTATGTGCAAAACGTCAGTACAGTAGAGCAGACTGAATGATACGGAAACTTTAAGACACTTGTAGCCCTGCTCTTTGCAAAGACAATGCACCTGCAGAATAGTGTATTGTCTGTTCCTCCTCTCTGTCTCTGTCCCAGACTCACCTGCAGTGTACTGTCAGGTAAGTTCTGCTAGTTTTACATAATTCTGGGATAGTACGCAAGAATATTTCAGATTTCCAGGCACAAATGCTGCATTTATCTCAGATTCTGGCATAACAATTACCCATTAAAATCAGTACTTCCTATCTCTGCAGGTTAATTATTAAAATCTACTGTATATGTATTTTGTGTTTGGGGTTTGCCTCCTGATAAAACAGTACAGCACATTGAAAAACATCTTGCTTTTTTCTTCACTTTCTTCATAGTTGTAAAGATTTAGCATACATGATGTCAGTGTATCACATTTGCCCAGCCATTAGCCTAATTTGTGCTGTTGGGAAAATCTGAGATTTTGATTGGAATTTAAAGCAAAGTAGAAAAATGTATTGATTTATTTTTGACAGCAAAGGAAGTGAAAGAAAACTAAAAACAGTAAAGTTGCGGGCCCTTTAAAAACAATAAATAATATGTTTTAAGATGCTCAAACACTCCAAGAGCTGAGGGAGGCTGCAGAGTCGGGATCATTATTCCTCTGTGGATTTATGACCATAAGTGCCATCTTTCATATTGCACATTTTATCTGAAATATCAATTAGTGCAGTTTTAAAGTAAAAGCTTTGTTTGTGAGGTTAAAGTGGTTGAAATAAAATGTCTTCAACCATTCAGCTGATAAGGAGTTAGAAGGTTGGACGTATAGCCTGGTGATAAATCTCATATAAGATAAAAAAAATGTATAAATTAAAATCCAGGTTTCACTTTTTTAGTTCATGTTTTAATTCATGTGCAGCGCAAATAAACAGATCAGACTTGGATTAAACAATTCTATATATATGTCCCACGTGAATGCTGCATTAGTTCTATTTCAATCACTTGTGTGCATGTAAACAGTTGGTTGCCATTTACAAAGACCCAACACGGACACCATAAACATGAGGGCACACAGAATCACACATGCAAGAACCAGAGACCATCCTCCTGCTGCACAAACAACGCCAAAAAGCACCTGTCAAACTGGTAGTTTCGCCCAGTGGAAAGGATGAGTAGGTGGAGTGGAGAAGATGTAAAGGGAGGTGCGGGAGGGGGAAGGTGGAGAAAGACACTTTTTAAAAAGCAGATCAAAACATTCTAGAGTAAATCACACACATACACATACAGCGTTTGGACCATGGCTTCCACCATGTCGAGAGATTTTCTGCCCACAGGCGGCAGGATCTTTACTTCCGTTCCTGACCTGCTTTTCATCCCTGAATTTGTAAGTTTTTCATCTTGTCATGGCATTTTGTTATTATTTCGGAGTTCCTCTTTCCCCTTGGGTTTCTCCTCTTTCATTATCCCTTTTGGTCTCTCAATCTTTGCTCCTTACCCAAGTGAGTTGTTAAAGTAATACATTATTCCTTTTATCTGCCTATTTCACTCGGGTCAGCATCATTTATATTATGATCTTGTTTCCTTGAATCTTTGGCTGCTTCCTCATCATGGCTACTTGAGGTCTTCGTTGCAGATCTGTTTTTGGAATCTCTCTTGTCTTGTTATGTTGCTCAGCAGGTTTCAGTCTTTGATCAGTAGAGCCAACACAGAGCAGAGGGACCAGCAAACGTGAAGATTAGTGGATACAAGGATGAGATACAAGGATATGCCAATGAAACTGGTTAATGAGAGTCCCGTCAGTTAAAACAATCTACTCTTCATCTACTCTTTTTAGTACTGATTGTTATGTGGTCATGTTATTTAGAAAACATGGCAACAAGTTGGGTTTATAATATATCCACGACGTTCCACTCCGGGATTGCTCCGGTGCCGCCCGAAATTCTGCATCTCCCTCTTTTCGGCCGGATGTCCGTTACCTTCCGCTTTCTTTGTGTTGTAATTTTAAACTCCGGTTGTTTTATGTTGACTATGGTTAACTGCTCCTCAGATCTCTGCAGGGTAAATCCAGACAGCTAGCTAGACTATCTGTCCAATCTGAGTTTTCTGTTGCACGACTAAAACAACTTTTGAACGTACACGTTCCACCAAAACAAGTTCCTTCCCGAGGCTTTTTTGCAGCGGCATCGTGGCTCTGTCTGGCGCCTAGTGCCGTGTGGTGTAATTGGTAGCAATGGTGCATTGCTGTTTGGAAAGGAATCCGCCGACACTGTTTCTTGATTATAAAGGTTTATTTACATCGAAGAAATCAGCATCAATTGACAAGCCATGCAGAGCTCGGAGAGGACCTGCATTCCCAATTCTCCAGTGGTCCTCTGACTTTCTTTGTTTGAACATGGTACTGTATATGTTCTATAATGTGTGTAAAATAGATGGGGGAGGAAACAATACTTTGACCAATGGCTATCATCCTTTTGGAACCAAGCCAACAAGGGCATCCCTAATTCTTTCCAGATGTTTCCAGAGAAGTGTACAGCGAATGTAGGCTAAAGTTCACACGAGTTTCTTTGTTACCAAAAACTTAAGACAAAGTTTATAAAAGGTCCGTTAGAAGTCCAGATACTATAGCCGCCCAACACAATTGTAATTGGTTTAAAGAAATGCCAATAAACCAGAGCACGTTTTTCTCCCATCCCGGAATGCTGTGTGGACTAAACAGACCTTCCTTCAAAGCGCTGTGGAGGAAGGTCTGGCAATGCTTGACTAAGTTTATACTGACAGCAAAAGTGAAAAAGTCACACTACTTTGACCTGTGTAGTATTTTTCACTTGTAGTTTGAAAGTATTCTGTGATGCAATAACTTTATTTTAGTAACAATTATTGAAATGGTTCAATTTGCAACATTGTAACCATTCTTTACATACACATTTATTAATTTCTTTTACATTTTACACAATCTGAGTAATGTTTAAAATTCAGCTAACGACAGTTTGTAATAGCATTCTAAAGTTATCTAATCCTTTAAATTGCAATAAAGCATTTACATGTTAAGGTTTTAATCATTAAGCAATAGTATTCATCACCCTTTTCACAATATAGGCTAATTCTAATTTGTGGTTGCTAACCATAAAAATACTAAACTTAAGTTTTGTCTTTATTCCTAATTGGACAGTAGTGAAGGGCAAGACAGGGTAAACTTTGGCTAACCCAGATCTGGTTCAAATCAAACTTTGATCGTGTTGGTTCATCAGAATTTTCTAAATTTGTGGATTTAGGGCACATTCTTTCTTCTTCGGGGGAAAACTGTCAACTCAAAGTTACCTGGAAATTATTGAAACCTCCCATTTCTTTGTTGTCCCTTAAACATGTCATGAGGTGCATATGTCCTCACTGTGGAGGTGGAATATAAGAGAATTTTCCTGCTTGAGTCAGTTAAGAGTCAATATGTTGATAAAGCTCCTGTTTAAATAAATTATTCAGAAAATATTATAGGCCACCGCAGTTTCGGTACAGAGAACTAAAGATTAAATCTGTGTGACACAAGTGGAAAAACAGCTTTAGTTGCAGAGGGAGGTGTAAATCTAAACCAACCATCAGCTCTCATGGCTTACTTGCTGGCTTGGATCATTTTTTTTCCTGGCATCTGGCCAGTTCACCTTTCCATGAAATAACCTACTGTTCAGGTATAGAAATGCACTGGTAATGTTTATTACGCTGGTGAGAGTTGGCACTGTAAATCTAAACCATCACAGATATAAAAAGGGCAGGGTTTGCTTTTGTCGTAAGTCATCTTACCGTAATTAACCTCTTTTGGCTTTTTATATGTCATGTGTACTTCACTTGTTCTATGATCACTTTCTTTCACAATAAAAAAATAAGGGCAGGGAAGATAGCTGTCAGAGTACTTGCTCGGCAGCTTTTATTTTTCATGGGCTGCGGGTCAATTCTCTTTTACCTGGAATAGAAATACATGGGTAATGTTCCTCTGGTATGAGGAAATATAAGACTGATATGGAGGAGCAGAGATAGGGCTTACACAGTATTTGCAGATACCACTACTACAGCTTCAAGTAATGTTTGTATGAAGTTGTGTAAAGTAACGTGTTTTTACAGTAGTGAATTGTGTTTGCTCACCTGTGTATCTCACTTTCTCAACATGCTGTGCTCGAGCACCTTCGGGTTTCAAGTAATGTGGCTTTCTCCCATCAAAGGTTTGAATCTAAAGGGAGCGTCGTACTTGTTACATAATACTAGAAACACTGACAGGCTGATTGGAACTGGTTTACCACTTAATGTGATATCAAAAACTTGCCTTTTACAGGAAGTCCATTGTCTGTTTAAAGGATACGTAGCCACAAATTTGTTAGTTAGTTTTTTAGTTGTTAAAATACTCATTTACTAATTCCCAACAATGTTGAATATAACATCAGGGTGTTTTCTGAATAAAACCTTTCAAACTCTTGGTAAACCAGAACAGATAATGTATCATTTGCTGAGTTTAAAGCATTATTTTTTAAATCATTAACATTATGAAAAGCGTCATATGTTTGTTTCATATATTCATGTTGTGTGGACAGCCCTTGTTTAAACCTACATAACTCCATTTAAAAATTCTAATCAAGACTGCAAACTTCCCAAAATGCAATACCAAACACATTTGGACAGTTTCTCATACATAATGGTGCATTAAAATCATCTTTTTTTTTTTTTTTTAAATAACTATCTTTAAAAAAAAAGAATTAGTCAGTCATCATTTACTGTAGTTTCAATGAAGTAAAAAACATAAAAAAATGTCTTTGTACCTTCAAATTAACATTTGAGGGGAAAATCAGAGTTTGTGGGGATAAATGAATGCATTTTGGTAGAGAAATATTTGAACAACCTGCAGGTGAATTGTTTAATTTAGGGCGTGGCACATTCTTTTCATGTGGTCAGATTGAATTTTGGTTGCCTAGATTATCAAAAAACAACAACATTGCAGCCAGATTATGAACAGACTGTCCTGGCTTTTAACTCACTGTGTTTACAGCATGAAACCTGGCTTTTCTGCATTCATGAGACAATTTACATAAAAAAGGCACATTATCTTTCATTTCAATTTTTACCCAACAGCTAGACTTTGAAAGTGCAGTTGAATTTCCAAATTATTGGTGGAATTTCAGCTGGCTAAGTGGCAAGATTTTAAATAGTGTAGTAACAAAAACTACCTATTTTGGTTTAACTTTAGCAAAGTAGACTGAATGATTTATATAAGAAAGATGAGAAGAGAGAACCTTGGATGAACTGGTGGCAAAAGTCTTATCTTGTTTACTTAAACATATTCAACCATAAAACTATGCCAACCTTTTAAAGGGGTGATAGAATGCAAAACCGATTTTACTCTGTCATAGTTGAATGACGACAGTTCGGTGGGTAAATAGGACATAAATAGAAGCTCAAAATCCCATTGACACCCCTTTACTATGAAAATCTCATATTTTGAAACTGCCGCTGAAAACGGGCGAATCTCAACAAAGCTGGAAGTTAACGTCAACCAAGACCTGTAACTTTGTCACGCCCATGGGTTAGGGTAACCAGATTTCCTGGAGCTAAAACCGGGACACTTTGCGCGTGACCGTAGTGTGTTTGTGCACGCACTTTTTAACGTGAACATGTGCCAGGCATGTTCAGACACAGACACAGACAGTAACTTATTTTGATCCTAGGCTCCTCGTCTAATAATAAGTGTTTTTTCCTGTGAAATCAACAAAATTGCAGTAACAGCCTTTTTCAGTTTAGTGTGAGATTTATGTTGAGATTTTTTCTAAAAAAGATTTTTTTAAGTGTTATTTATTCCAATAACAGCAAAGTAATTAAAATGATTTATTGAAAATGTTGAGCATTAAACACTTAATTTCCTGCATTCTGGTGAATTTTTATGCACCTATTTCTACCTTTTTCTGAATCAATCTATGCTGCAAATATCTTTATTTAAAGAGAAACAGATTACAATCCAAATATAAAAACATAATGGAATATATTGCAGTAAGGCTGTCAGGCATTCTGTATTGCTTTCAACTATTTATTCTCCTTTGGATGGACTTTTCTAATTATATCTGAGTCAGCACACATGTAGCCTATAGGCATCATTTACTCTTACCTCCTGTTTTGCGTCTTTTGTTGGTTAAGTAACCTCCTTAATGTGCATATGACAATTATTCACCTCAATGATACATTCATTCATTTTAATTTATTAATAAACCCCTGGACTGTAATATTTCAGATGTTTGAGCAAGATTTACTGCTCTTGTCCAAAACTTTGTGCACATTCAAAGTATATAAACACAGTAATGTTCTCTGTGATTTGGAGGAGTCGTGATATTTTGAGAAAAATAAAGTGATAATAGGCTATTACAAGAATAAAATCACAAGCTATATTTCAGAAAATAATCGATACCTGCACCATAGTCTGCTGTGCATTACGTGATTGCTCTGCTGATACGGTAGATCTCAGACCTTCTGACAGACACAGAGCCCCGTTTGGGTCTCTGGTCTCTGAATGAGACAAATTGTTTAGCTATGGAAGTGGCTGTACGCCGCTCTACGTCAGAGGTGGAAACCCGAAACTAAAGAATACACGGAGCACAAACGCAACACATCTGCCGCAGCATGATCACAGCTGAGCGCGTCCATGAACCTGAAGCTGCGCTGCATTTTACAGAGAGAGTGGACACTAAGAGACCCACAGGTCTGCTTCAGAGCTCCGTGTGTCTGAGTCTGAACCATAGACTGGAAACGTCACGTCACGGGAACTTCAAATTAAATCATTAGTATTGCGCTCCTAAACTTTATGTTGATGGCATCACTGTATTACACTGATTTGGCTAGGATTCCTCCGAAAACTTCACCCCTTTCACAGCTTTCCTCACGGAGAGACGGTTGCTAGGTGATAGCAACAAATACAGCATGGTCGGACCCCGCACGTATAGCTGCCCGTTCTATTCGCCTCGGAAAAATAAACTGGACAAAGTTACATTCAGGGCTACACTCAAAACATTCGGGGCTGAAGACACGGCAAAATCGGCTGACGCGGCTCCTGGTGTAAACCGGGACATTTTAGCGTCCCGACAGGCTTTTGTCGGGACTCGGGACAAGCAATTAAAAACCGGGACGTCTGGTCACCCTACCGTGGGTGTAAGAGAACAGTCACGCCCAAACATTTACATAGGCTACACAACTGACCTGAGATCAGGTAGTCTTCTGAATCTAGGTCATGCAGATCTCTGCTATTCCATTACAAAATTCACTTCTGAAACTTTTTTATGCGAGAAATCAACTATGTAAAGCTCAAATATGGGCCGCTCCACGAAAATGGATGGCTAATAGCAAATTTTGTCCCACTGTGTGTCAGAGTTAAGCGCCGGTGCTGCCTGGGTTGTTGCCTCGCCACCTGGCCTGCCTTCCTTCACAGACCCCGGCCTGCTGTGAGCTTGATTGAGCTCCGTTAGGCTGGCAGCCCACAGCACTCCATACCCGCGCAAAGTCACCGTTTTTGGGCTAATGGACTACCAAACGCCGCTGCTCTGACAGAGCTCCATGGCCTGCAGCTCCCCTCTTCCTGCTAGCTAAATGCCCAGTGTATGTGAGTGAGAGCGCAGTCAGCGAGCTTGTTATGCCAGCAATCTCTTACCACAGGTTTCAGTTAATGTTATAATGTGTGTAATTATAATGTGTTGAGTCATTTAAACAAACGATTGGGGAAATATACGCTGCTTGTCCCTGAGTCTCATTGATAGAGCCTGCGGCTGGATGTAGCTCTATCAATGAGAGCTAGCTAGCCTCCTCTTAGAATTCCTTTGAAATTCACAAATATTCATTAACTTGAAAACAAAACATTTAGGTAGATTTTGTGGCGTGACGAAATTCAAACTGTAAATATACTTGAATTAAGCCGAATATTAAGCTAACTATCCGTGATTTGTAGCTACATATAGCTAGAATTGAAGGGACAGCCGCAGCTAACGAAACACCTAGCTAGTCTTCACAAATATTCATTAACTTGAAATCGGACACCGTTGTTAGCTTTATAAGACCTTTAGGTAGATGTTGTATAAGTGGCGTGACAAAATTCAAACTGTAAATATACTCGAATTACACCGAAAATGAAGCTAACTATCCGTGTTTTGTAGCTACACATAGCTAGCTAGGATTGAAGGGACAGCCGCAGCTAACGAAACACCTAGTCTTCACAAATATTCATTAACTTGAAATCGGACACCGTTGTTAGCTTTATAAGACCCTTAGGTAGATGTTGTATACGTGGCGTGACAAATTCAACCTGTAAATATACTCGAATTACGCCGAAAATGAAGCTATCTGTGATTTGTAGCTAACTACACATAGCTAGCTAGGATTGAAGGGACAGCTGCAGCTAACGAAACACCTAGTCTTCACAAAAATTCATTAATTTAAAATCGGATACCGTTGTTAGCTTTATAAGACATTTAGGTAGATGTTGTATAAGTGGCGTGACATGTGTGTAACATGTGGTAAGAGATTTCTGGTGTAACAAGCTCGCTGACCGCGCTCTCACTATCACACACGGGCCATTTAGCCCTGGAGCTCTGTCAGGGCAGCGGCATTTGGTTGTCCATTAGCCCAAAAGACGGTGACTTTGCGCGGGTATGGAGTGCTGTTGGCTGCCAGTCGTGACGGAGCTCCAAGTACCTCATAGCAGGCAGGCCGGGTGGCGAGGCAGCAACACAGGCATCACCGGCGCTGAAATCCGACACACAGTCTTACCAAATTTGCAATTGGCCATAAGTTTTCGTAAAACGGCCCATGATTTCTTGCTTAAAAAATTATTAATAATAATAATAATAATAATAATATATTAATACTTGGGCGGAGTGATATGCAGCAAGCCTGTCTGAGAATATAGTTCCCGGTATGTTTACTGTTAGAAGATGGCTGTGTCCCATGTTACGTTGTTTTTTGTACACGCTGTGACTATACAAATCACAACATGTAAATAGGAACATGTTGGTGTTATTTTGTCACTTTTGTCACAATTCGGAGTAGTAGGCTAGTTGGAACCAGTTACCTGCAGGATCTGTGCTGCGCTAAGCTAAGATGAGATGAGAAGGGTATGTAACTCTGGGGGTTACGGTGAATAAGCTAAATTCCCAATAAGTCGCCGTGTTCCTTTAACTGCCCAACTGGAGGAAATCAAAGCTCGGACACAATAGGCCTTTTTCACAGCAGACACTTGTCAACATGTACAATAACTGTTAGTGTAAATGGTTTTCCTGTACACAGTGACTACAGCAAATGCCTCTTATCATGGAACAAATTGTGGAGGTTCATGTTCCATTATCTAAATACCAAACACTCTTTCAGGCACAATGTTTGTCAAAGGAGGAAAGAGAAAGAATGTGAAACTACATCCAAGAGTGACGTTTGTGAGTGTGTGTGTGTATGCGTCTGTGTGTGTTTTAAAGGCCCAATCCTTATTTTAAAGGGACACCACCAATTTTACACCAATTTTACCAATTTGAAGCACATGAAATTACATTTTTCACTCTGTTGTTAAAGTTACACACAGGCCTGAAATACACAAACATGCCCAGGACCTATAGCCTACATGCACGAATGGAGAGATGTCAGAGTGAGGGGGCTGCCCATAGAAAGGTTCCTGAGTGGTTAGCGGTTTGGTACGTTGCTCATGGGCATCTTGACTGTCCAGAGGAGTCCAACTAGCACCTTTCCAGCTACCAGTCCACACTCCATATTTGGTCGGTACTGGGACTTGAAGTTAGAGACTGGGGGACACTGTCGAACATTTAGCAGCTAAAGAGTCAAATATTTCCCTCAGGAGTTGGAAGAGACCAAACACATAACTAAAAGAGAGAGAATCATTTACTTACATTCAGCAGGTGGACACAAACATTACTCCAAACTGAGGATGTGTACATAAGCAACTGTTTAACAAGTTCACATATCAACTTTATAGATGATATGCAAGTGTGTGGTTACAATTTTCGGTTGCCCCCAAGTGGCCAAAAAAAATCAGCTTTAAAAGTGCAACACTGTTATTCCCAGTCTGTCATTTTCATAGAAAAACAAAACTCTAAAATGCACTGTACACTAGCTGAGAAAACTACATTTTTAAATCCATATTTCTCTCTCTCTCTCCCTGTCTCTTCCTCTTCCCCCTCACCTCTCTCTCCGCCCCCCTGCAGGTGTTCGGGGGTTTGGTGTGGATGCTGGTGGCATCGGACGAGCTCGTCATGTTTCCCAACCCTCTGGGCTGGGTGATGTTCGTGTCTATCTTCTGCTTCATAATGACGACACTCTGGTTCTTCATCTTCCTCTGCGGAGCCAATCAGAGCGGCATCTGGCCCTCCCTGGTTAGACCACCACCTGCTGATTGATTTAATTTAGATACAGTAGATACTGTAAACTTGTTCACGACATAGTGTTCGTCCAATCATATTTTAACAACGGTTATTCTTCTGGCTGCCTTCTTTCTCCATCAATCTTTCTCCTCCATCTCCATCTATCCTTCCTTCTTACTGTATCTCTTTAGGATGTGGGTTATCATTTTGTAGCGGTGGTTTTCTACCTCAGTGCGTCGGTGATTCTAGCTTACATCACCTTTCTGAGAGGAGTGCTTCAGTCCCTAACGGTTGATCTAAAAACATACCGACTGGACATTGCTGCAGTGGTATGTCAAACACATGCACACACACACACACACACACACACACACACACACACACACACAGATCGTAGCTATTTCTATTTACATATACTACAATATTCAGATATACGGTAACTAAATTAACATTCTGGGGAAATTAACATGTAAACAGCATTTTTCTAATTTAGAGTCTGTTAACATTCTATGATATTTTCTGTAGGGAGTCATTTCATGCCGCCCCTTAAGTAGCTTTAAGGTTGGATTGTCAGTATCATATACACTATTTTTGTATCAGCTCGTTTTTAATTGCTACACAATTCAATCAAATAGGAAGTAGAGTAATATGCATGCATAATTTTATCTATTTGTGTCATTTTTCTACACATTTCAACCTGACAAATTTGGCATCTTTGTAAATTTTAAGATCTCCACTAGAATTTGAAATTAAAGGGATATTTCACCATTGGAAATATGAATTCATCTTTAAATTGGGTCACTTATGTAGTAGAAATGTGATTTTTTTTAGAAATTGGTGGCTTCTAGGCCATGAAAAACCAGAAAATGTGTTCTTGGTTCATGTGGATGAAAGACACCAAATCCCAGAATGCACTCGCTTCGCTGCTTTAGCGTCTACTCCCAAGCCACACCTACCATTTACAGACAGACAGACAGTGAGACAGTCAACTCAACTCAAGTGTGTTTTATTGTCATTTCAACCATATACTTGAAATAAAGTTTCACCGTGGCTCAAATGGTTACACAATTAAAATATATAAAAATGACATCATATAAAAACGACATACGAAACAGGCTACATTTAGTGCACATCATATGCTCCGTAAAGTTCAGATAACACATAGCCACTAGCATTAGTGCTTGGTGGGCTGTAAACACAGACTATAAACACAGCCGTAAATTTGCGTGGAATGTAGAATGGTCGGCAAAATATTGTTAAAGCTTGTGTCATGTGGTGCCCAGGTGCCCTTATGGATAATCCGGGCCTGGAGGGAGGGAAGCACGGTCATTCAAAAATACTACCGTGTTTCTGCTGATACAAAGCTTAATGCTAAATCGGTGAAGTATCCCTTTAAGTTCTGTGGGTTTGAAAAATGTTTGGCTGCACAGTGTGTAATTGTAATGACTTGGGGGTTAAAGATATAAGCTGATCTTGCAGCTTAAATGCAATTGTATGCATCTGTATTTGTCTTGTTTAAATCAATGTGTTGACATCTGTCTGTGGTCTTATGACCAGGCTCGGCAACACCTCCATCTTTCTATCTGAAGGTGACAATCATCTGTGTTTCTGTGTGTGTGTGTGTGTGTGCGTGTGTTTTCAGGTGATGTCCTATTTGGCCACTCTTCTCTACTTCACCCATGCCATTTTCTCTGCCATCCGATGGAAGAGGTCCTAATAGGACAAAACACAAACCAAGAACAAGACGACCAAAATACGAAGAAACCAAATAAACAGCTGACTTGTCATGAACACAGAATGACCTTTTCTTTCTTTTTTTTATATTTCTAACTTGCTTATAAACTATGGAATGCTGTTTTATTCAATATTAAATAAATGAATAAATACATGAATAAATAAATATGCCTTTGAAATACATCATGAAATAAATAAATGAGGCAGAAAATACATAAATAATTAAATAAATTAAATATTTGTATATAAATGAATCAATTAGTTAAATAAATATATTAAAAGGTTTTACTTTTAATTATTTCATGGTACTTTTATTGAGCAGTAGTTGGTGGTATAGTTACCTTATAGAATAGGTGACAGTGGGCTGGGTACACAGCACCGTGAGCTGCCGGGCGTGAATGAATGTGAGAGATAACCACGCCCCCTGATTTGCATATAAGAAGTAGAAATAAATAGAGAGGGAAATAAATAAATGTGGCATTAGGAAATAAAAGTCCACGGAAATAAATAAATGTGGACTTATGAAATAAAAGTATCATGGAATAATTAAAAGTAAAACCTTTTAATATATTTATTTAACTAATTGATTCATTTGTATACAAATATTTAATTTTTTCATTATTTATGTATTTATTGCCTCATTTATTTATTTCATGATGTATTTTAATGGCATATTTATTTATTTATTAATTAATTTATGTATTTATTCATTCATTTATTTAATATTGAATAAAACGGCATTCCATAATTAACAATAGTGCCAACGTGGGTGAATGAGTGTAAATAGTAGAGCAGACTGAATGATATGGAAACTTTAAGACACTTGTAGCCCTGCTCTTTGCAAAGACAATGCACCTGCAGAATAGTGTATTGTCTGTTCCTCCTCTCTGTCTCTCTGTCTCTCTCTAAGTTCTGTTAGTTTTACATAATGTAGCCTCAGGCCACAAGTTCTCTGGGATAGTATGCCAGCATATTTCAGATTTCCGGACAAAAATGCTGCAGTTATCTCAGATTCTGGCTTATCACTTACCCAATAAAATCAGTGGTTCCTATCTCTGCAGGTTAAATATTAAAATCTACTGTATATGTATTTCATGTTTGGGGTTTGCCTCCTGAAAAAAACAGTACAGTACAGCAAATCTTTATGTGCTACATCTTGCTTTTTTTCTTCACTTTCTTCATAGTTGTAAAGATTTAGCATACATACATGATGTCAGTGCATCACATTTGCCCAGTTATTATCCTCATTTGTCACATTTGGAAAATCTGGGATTTTGACTGGAATTTAAAGCAAAGTAGAAAAATGTATTGATTTATTTTTTTTGAATAAAGGAAGGGAAAGAAAATAAAAACAGTAAAGTTGCGGGCCTCTTAAAAACAATAAATAATATGCTTAAAGATGCACAAACACTCCAAGAGCTGAGGGAGGCTGCGGAGTCAGGATCATTATTTCTCTGTGGGTTTGTGACCACGAGTGCCATCTTTCATATTCCACATTTCATTTGAAATATCAATTAGTGCAGCTTTAAAGTAAAAATGTTGTTTGTGAGGTTAAAGTGGTTGAAATAAAATGTCTGCAACCATTCAGCTGATAAGGAGTTAGAAGGTTGGACGTATAGCCTGGTGCTAAATCTCATACAAGATTAAAAAAAAATTCAATCGTATTCATTTTTGAAAAGAAACTCCTGTTCTAGCCCTTGTGTGCAACACAGATATAGGCTCCATGCACTCAGCTGACAATAAGTTAAGGGTCACAAAGTTAGAAAGAAGACATAAAACTCAGTGAGCTGTTTTCTTTACTCAGCAGCAACAATGAAGATATTTCAGGTTTCACTGTGGCCCCAGGACATAAAATTGCTCGGACCCTAACCTTAACCCCTGTTTCAAAACCCCCTTCACGGGTCACCAACTCACATTAAACACCAGGTAGCCTTGAGTGCTGTAAGATGAAGGGTGTGTCTACTCTGTGCCAAGTTTTCCTACAAGGCTCAGTGACACCTGCTGCTGCTCTGTTAGTTCAGCGGAGAGGACAGGGCGCTCGCTGTTGACTCGGCACCGAGAGAAGGAAGAGGCAGAGATGGCTGCAACTACTGCTGAGCCTATGGGCAGCCTGCCCAGTGGACTGGGGATATGCACCACAGCCCCAGATATATTTTACCTGCCTGAACTGGTGAGTGGACAATGACAGACGACAGAGCGGCTGACTTTGGCGTCAGTTTCTTAAGGAATTATTTGCATTAAACTGATTTGATGTCAATGTGTTTAAATACAATGACTAATGCAGAAAAACTGACTGTCATGAGTTTATTTCATGGCAACAATTAACTTATTTTGTTCACATCTCAAAAGTAAAACAAGTCATCCCTTCTTACAGAATGATGGATATGATAGATAAAATTAAAATGAATTAAAGGCTTGTAAGGGACAAAAGGCATTTTTTAGATGTTAACACTGTTACAGTCTGGAGCCTCAGCTGTACTCTTTGTATCCAAAAGATGAACCAAATGTATGACATTTTTCAAATGTGTGCACATAATAGTATGAATGAAATAGAAGAATAGCTCATGCCAAGATGATGCGATAACTTCATGACCTAAGTTAGATGATAGCCTCAAAGAAAATATCAGAATTTGTTTTCATTTCGTTTTGGTAAATGTCCAAATAAATAATACGATGCATAGTTGAAGATTAAAATTGAACTGTTTGAATAAAAGTGCAAAAATGTGCATTTGAAATGGGAGATGATGAATCACATTCCCGATATAGGAGGAGCACCTTTGCCTTTTCACATCTCACGTTTCACTCGTATTGTATTTGTGCTACTAAACTAGGAAAGAATGCGGTCAACTCTTCTTTTCCATGAATGATGACAAGAGATAGAAACTGCTCATATGACCACTGGGAAACTAAATGCACCGAGGGACGTGTTTCAATTTATTTGTCTGATAATTGGACCTTAGTGTATTTAAGGTTGTTTATTTTAGCTTTTATTTATCAAGGGAAGTGTTGTGATGAGGATGTAGGATCCATGTAACTAACGCCCTGCTTCATCCATGCAGCACCTCAGAGCTGCAGGAGAAACATGCAACACATTTGCACACATCATAATGGCCAAAGGCTTTTCCTGCATCAGTCAAGTTTTTTTGGATATTAACATCTTCTGTTGGCCACTGATTGAGTGCCTTGCGTAACCCTTGTGTTGTCTTACTGCCGACCATGCAACCTGTTCTTGTCCTCCCGGGTCAAAATTAAAAATGACCACTATTTTAAAGTTTTTAATGCTTTTTTCAACATTGTTGGAGCTTTCTTTTACTACCACTAGTATATACACCACTAACACCAATTTTACTTGCAAAGAACATTGTATGGAACCATCTATGCTATCTTTGGGGAAAGGCAATTTGGTTGAAAGAAACCCATATTTCTGATATAAAAAAAACGGGTCAAATTTGACCCAAGGACAACAGGAGGGTTAAGAGCACTTTGACAGTTTACTTTCACCAATGATCTCCTTTAATTTTTTTTTCGTTATTTTGAGAGTTTCGACTATACTGATGTGGTCAAAGCTTTAACTAAAGTAACCTGGCAAATTAAACAACAGCCACTTTGTGCTCAGAGACCTTTAGAGATAAAGACATACAACTCAGTGAGCTGTTTTCTTTACTCAGCAGCAACAATGAAGATATTTCAGGTTTCAGTAGAACATAAAAACCCCTTCACGGGTCACCAACTCACATTAAACACCATGTAACCTTGAGTGCTGTAAGATGAAGGGTGTGTCTTTTGGATATTAACGTCTTATGTTGGCCACTGATTGAGTGCCTTGATTAAGAGCACTTTGACAGTTTACTTTCACCAGTAATCTCCTTTATTTTATTTTTTTTGTTATTTTGCGGTGTGCAGCAGTAAAACCTCTGTTCTGTGACCTTTGAAGTGATTCTGACTAAGAAGAATTTTACAGTGTTTTTCTCAGAACTTGCACTAACCATGCAGTGAAATCTTAGAGGCACGACTTAGTATAGAAATAAGAACCTATTTTTGTTTACAACAGTTGATTCTGTACCAAAGTTGGGTCAGTGGTCATGAAATCAGGCATGAGTCATGGTTATATTAAGCTGTGGTCAAATTATGATGTGCGTTCACTTTAACACGCTTATAGCGTCAGCCAGGTTGGGCAAGACACAGTATAACACTTTGAATTCCAGAGAGTTTCGACTATACTGGCGTGGTCAAAGCTTTATCTAAAGTAACCTGGCAAATTAAACAACACCCATCTTGTGCTCAGAGACCTTTATTAAGTAAAGAGAAGTGTTTGTTTAGTCAACATTTAGAGAGATGTGGCTTGAGATCCTGCTGATTTTGTTATTTGCAGACCGAATAGCTGTAACTGTGTAGCTCACACTGTAGCTTCAAAAAAGGTCTTGACTACAAAAATGTAAAGCTAAGAGAAATTTAGTGGGTTTTTTTTGTCAATAGTATTTTTTGGGGGCATTTTAGGCCTTTATTTTGACAGGACAGCCGAAGACACGAAAGGGAAGAGAGAGGGGGAATGACATGCAGCAAAGGGCTGCAGGTCGGAGTTGAACCCTGGCCCGCTGCGTCGAGGAGTAAACGTCTAATAAACGTCAAAATAATGGTAATAATGGTAAAGGATGCCTAACCAGCAAAAGTAGCCCCCACTCAGATCAGTTATCATGACAGAAAAACAGTCAAAGGTTTCATCAGATTTAGATCCACAGTTAGTAAAACTTATTCTCATTCCACACTTTGCCCATTTTCAACTGCACAGGCTTCCTTATTCTGTTTTTTCCTTTCATTAAACTGTCATCACCAAGATGCATTTAATAGACAAATCAAAAGAAAGAAAATATGCATGTAGGTCACGGGTCGTTTTGGGGAAAATATCCTGCATAGGTAGCTGGAAACAACAGTATCAACACACCTTTCTGCTGGCAGGATTTCATGCCTTCAGGGAATTACTCCACCTCAGAAAAATGTTCATCTCAAGTCATTTCGGAGTGATTGCAACATTCAGGGACGGAGTTACAGTCACAGTGGGACAATGGAATTTAGAGATTAAACATTGACAAATAGGAGAGCAAATAGAGGAGTTTAATGGACATCATAAAGAAAAGAGAATGAACCGGTAAATAGTTTCTAAAGTCACATCTGTGTAAAACTATAAATCCACATTGTGTTTGCTTTTAATATATTGTGTGTGCCAGACGGGTGGGATTTGGTTTGAGAGTCAAGGCAATCACAGAAAAAAACCTTAAGTCTGGAATCTTTCTTTGTACACCTTGGTGGGATTTACAACTTTCAGTTTAAGGTCAAATCTCAAAAAACCACAATACCATCTGTCCACTCGCTCCCTCCGTCTTTTCAGGTATTTGGTGGTTTGGTGTGGATTCTGGTGGCGTCGACCCACGTGGACCCTCCGAACCCTCTGGGCTGGGTGATGTTTGTCTCCGTCTTCTGCTTCGTCATGACATTCCTCTGGTTGATCATTTTCGCTGCTGGAGCTCATCAAAACAGCTCTGGCTGGGCTGCTCTTGTAAGAGAGAGAGAGAGAGAGAGAGAGAGAGAGAGAGAGAGAGAGAGAGAGAGAGAGAGATCAGAATGAGAGAAAGATGGAATGAAACGGGAAATAAAACTGAGAGAAAGAATGATGTAGTAATATTATGTAATCTGTGTGTGTCCAGGATTTAGCTTACCACGGCCTGGCAGTATTGTTCTACCTCAGTGCAGGGGTGGATTTGGCTTACATCACCTTAACGAACAAATCAGGCGAATTAAGAATCTACCAGATTGACATCGCTGCTGTGGTGAGAACTGATAGACAAACTCGCACACACACACGCACGCACGCACGCACCCACGCACCCACACACGCACAACAACTGTTCCTTTATACAGTATTTATTGAAAAACACATAAGTAACAGTTGTAGTATCTTTACATTTCTGGAGCCATTTTAGTGTTTTTTGTGTGTTTTTTTTTTATTTCCTTGAAAAAGTGTTCAAAACAAATCGTTGACGTGCCAAAATAACACAAGGTTATTCCCAGCAGCCACAGTCAAAATGGAACAGTTCAACATTGTAGAACAGTATATACACCAATTTGATTTTCTTGTCAAAAATTAGATGATTGTTACCAATCTTCTCATCAATCTCTCAGCAAGGCAGCGAATAAGCACTTACATTTCCCCAAATGTAAAACTATTACATTTAAAGTAGGTAAATAATCACAACACAAACTGATCCTAGATTTAAGCCTATGTTTACTTGTGTGTTTGTGTGTGTCTCAGGTGTTCGCCTTCTTGGCCACACTCCTCTACTTCATCCACACAATCCTCTCCTCTATCCGATGGAAGAACTTCTGAAAAGCGATGCTGAATCACAGACCTGGGTTTCCAAGAAGTACTGTGCATCCTGTGTGTGTGTGTGTGTGTGTGTGTGTGTGTGTGTGTGTGTGTGTGTGTGTGTGTGTGTGTGTGCGTGCGTGCGTGTGTGTGTGTGTATATGCGTGTTTATGCCACCATAAAACATTGAAGCATCATGTATCGGGGAAAAGTGAAAGTAAATGAAGAGTTGTACCCCAAATATCATGTTTTTGTAAAAACTAAATTGCATGAATTTAATCATTTAAAGTCTAAATGAAATTATTGAAAGTACTTCAACCACATATCATTTTGAACCACTGGTCATTTATTCATTTATTACACAAGAGATCATATTTATTATCTTTTAAGAGACCCATGGAACATAGTGTAAATGTTATGGTCTGTGGATTGTTGTTACCTTTGGACACAAAACCTTTTTGTATTACATTTAAATGGTATGGATAAAAAAAATTAACTGATATGTTTTTAAATCCAAACAGTTGCCTCTTGCTGCCATCGGAGCCATCTCTTTTGTCTTTGTGATCAATCAGACTAACAGACGTTTCTCTGTTGTAACTATGAAGAGTTGACAAAATCTGTAAAATACTCACTGATTTTAAGATTTCTTTTCTGTTTAGTAGAAGTAATACCACTTATGTTGTCTTTGTCATATACATTTAGTGCCAACCAATCATCAGTACTTTAAGGACAGTGAAGTATTTCTTTAGCTGCAAGGCCAAAATTTGTCTAGTTTTGCCATTTTTATATTCTGAAGATTAAAACAAGATATAAATGTAAACCCATGCCATGGTTTTATTTGCTTATTTATTAGCGCCACCATGAGGTTGATGTCTCCACTCATCTAGTAAAATACTTCAACATCTACTAAATGGAATGACTTTTTAATGAAATTTAATGAATTTAAATGTAGCCAGTGTTGGATGATCCTTTATTAAATGCTTAATTTACATAATATGCAAGACTTCTCTCTGATGAACACTGAAGCACAATCCTACATGTGTCATATTGAACCTGAGAAGCAGGACGCAGGGTGGTAGGGGAAAACTCATGAATATTTATTAGGGAACTCATCCCTGATTGGCTCGCCCTGACATTCTTACCGTAACCATAACCAATCCCACTCTTCTTGCCTAAACCTAACCAACCCAACCAGAGCAGGCAAAGATTACTAGCCATTCAGACATGAGTTCCCTAATGAATATTCATGAGTCTTCCCCTACCACCCTGCATAAAAAAAAAAAAAAAAAAGCAGGACAGGTGATGTAAACACATTGGCTTAAACTTACAAGCTCAGCATCATTCTGCGGCGTACCATCTTATAACTACAGTGCACTGACTGATTACACCACTGGAGCTGTACATCCTTGCATGATAGTGTAGCCAAACCTGTGATCACCACTTGTGTGCTTTGATGTTGTTGCAGCTTCTGGTTTGATACCGTATAAGACTTATCGCACATTGCAGTCTGTCTCTGATTTTAATCCAAAATGGGAAAGCTTCCAACATGTTTCTTTTGCTCAGTGCCTGCAGTGTGTAGAGGTACTGAATAAATATTGCAGTGTCTCTGTTAATGTTTGTGCTCCAGTGGCGCAATCGGTCAGCGCGCGGTACTTATAAGACAGTATGCTGCAAAGTGATGCCGAGGTTGTGAGTTCGAGCCTCACCTGGAGCATATTGGTACACTGACCTAACATCATCTATTCTACAGGTTCAATATGATACATGTAGGGTTGGGCTTTAATGTTCATTAGAGAGCAGTCTTTAAAGGTCCCATGACATGGTGCTCTTTGGATGCGTTTATACAGACCTTAGTGGTCCCCTAATACTGTATCTGAAGTCTCTTTTATACAGACCTTAGTGGTCCCCTAATACTGTATCTGAAGTCTCTTTTATACAGACCTTAGTGGTCCCCTAATACTGTATCTGAAGTCTCTTTTATATAGACCTTAGTGGTTCCCTAATACTGTATCTGAAGTCTCTTTTATATAGACCTTAGTGGTTCCCTAATACTGTATCTGAAGTCTCTTTTATATAGACCTTAGTGGTCCCCTAATACTGTATCTGAAGTCTCTTTTATATAGACCTTAGTGGTCCCCTAATACTGTATCTGAAGTCTCTCAAAATTCAGCCTCGCTGCAGAATTACAGCCATGGGTGGGCCAAATTCTGTGGGCGGGCAAAGCAGAGAAAGGGGAGGTAACCTTGCTGATTCCAGATCGGCACATCTGAGCTTTCATTTTCTCAAAGGCAGAGCAGGATACACAGGGCTCGGTTTACACCTATCGCCATTTCTAGCCACTGAGGGACCATAGGCAGGCTGGGGGAATGTATATTAATGTTAAAAAACCTCATAAAGTGAAATTGTCATGCCATGGGACCTTTAAAAGAAACAAATGTAGGTTACTGCAGTTAGTATTCATTACCTCTACACACTAATGCACTAAAACTTCATCAAAATGAAAACAACTTACAGTTCAGTGTTGACCAGTGTATCATTTGACTCAAAGATGTACAGGATGGTAACATATAACATAACATATAACCAGTTATTCAGTAGCATCTCAGCCATGAACAAGAGATGGTGAATGAACAAGTAATCTCAGGTTTAACTACACTATTACATGTCAGGAAGTATAGAAGTAAGCTCCAGTGGTACAATTGGTCAGCGGTGTAAAATTAGCTATTTTTTATATTCATAATCATTTCCACAACTGAAGTTGGAATGCTCCAACTACTGGAAAAAGTTTCCAGTAGTTGGAGCATTCCAACACACAGACACAGACACACACACAGACACACAGTTCCGTACTTTATTATGTTAGAACATTTTACAACACTTCCACGTGGATGAGGAAGTAGAAGATTTCCTTTTACAGTTATAAAGAAAACGACATCTTGGCCATTAATATTTGTCACTACTGGCCTTTACTGGGTGATTCTGGAGAATTAGGTTTTCAAATGAGATGTCTTCAGTTGGAGAAACATGTAACTTTAGTCCTCGGTTGACAAAACAATCACAATCCACTAGATTTGGAGATTATTAACAAAAACGGATATTCTGCTTGAACAAATTCTTCTTCTTCTTAATCTTAATTTTCAGCTTTTCTTGGCAAAACCAAAAATCAGACCGCCATCTGACAATCCCACGCCCCATCAGTCCAATTATCTGTCTTGTGAGTCATCTGCGTACTCTCACTCTACCAGATAGTGCGTTTGACACCCGCCCAGATCGAGCGTTTGATTCCTTGCGCGGCCCGTACGTCGTCCCAGTGCAGCCGGGTGTTGGGGATCTCGTCTTCAGGCTCCGGGTCGGGTCGGGCCCCGTCTTTCGGACTCGCCACCACCACGGGCAGCGGGCCTCGCTGCGACTGAAACTCGACGACATGGAGCTGCTTCTTGTTGGCCAATTTCTGGTGAATTTCCTGCATGGTGGAAGAAGAAAAGGAAGTAAATGTTAGTGAAGAGAAGAATAAGGAGAAGTGTGATTTAAGAGCCTTTCAGACCAAAAGCGGCAACGGCACAGCTGCGGTCTGAAAACCATTGTTTCCAAACAAGCAAAGCGCGGGCGCAGCAGATGTGAACTGAACACAGCGGCAAGCGCAGCGCAAAACCGTGCCTGGTCTGAAAATTAGACAACTTCAACGTTTGGTGTGTCTGATGGTGGAGGGGGAAACAATATATTTACAGCTCCAGAGTATAAATATCTCCAGAGTATGACATAAATTAGAATGTACACATATGCATTTCAGGGCTTAAATACTTAAATAATGTTCCTCTACAACACAAGTCTTAAAGTCAAATTAAATATCAGATGATGGTGCTTTTTTCAGATTTTCAAAAATGTTTAGGAGCTCCCTTTATTGCATGGTATAGAGTATTTTGTGTTGTTGTTTCTGACTTTTCACTAAAAGAGAGAGTGGTGCTTTTCCTTTATTAATTCAAACTAATTTCGGAAAACTCCCACAGAAGATCCCTCCCACTATGCCGACATGACTTCACCTGATTGGCTAATCCAGTGAAGAGGGCCCTGGTGATGTTGAGGAGATTGACAGATCCTTCTACTTTGCAGTACAAGTCCTTTATGCCTATCAGCTTGCACAGAGTGATGACCGCCCGGTGGCAGTGCAGACCGTGACCTGCAGAGACAGAATAAATATGCACACATTGTATCCCCACGATTGAGTACTAGGGTGGGACAATATGAAGTCCTCTATCATGGTATGCTGTTTTACAATATTGACAAATAGTGGGATATAGTAAATTATCTAGACAGTGTGCACATACAGTACAGGCCAAAAGTTTGGACACACCTTCTCATTCAATGTGTTTCTTTATTTTCATGACTATTTACATTGTAGATTCTCACTGAAGACATCAAAACTATGAATGAACCCATATGGAATTATGTACTTAACAAAAAAGTGTGAAATAACTGAAAACCTGTCTTATATTTTAGATTATTCAAAGTAGCCACCCTTTGCTTTTTTTGATAACTCTGCAAACCCTTGGTGTTCTCTCAATGAGCTTCATGAGGTAGTCACCTGAAATGGTTTTCACTTCACAGGTGTGCTTTGTCAGGGTTAATTAGTGGCATTTTTTTCCCTTATTAATAAAAAAGCAAAGGGTGGCTACTTTGAAGAATCTAAAATATAAGGCATGTTTTCAGTTATTTCACACTTTTTTGTTAAGTACATAATTCCATATGTGTTCATTCATAGTTTTGATGCCTTCAGTGAGAATCTACAATGTAAATAGTCATGAAAATAAAAAGGAAACGCATTTGAATGAGAAGGTGTGTCCAAACTTTTGGCCTGTACTGTACAACAAGAGATATCAAAGAAATAGTATGCAACTGTACAGCAAAAAAACGGATGACACATTTCAGTAACACTTTATTCTAGGAGTCCTTAATTTTGAAATACTACTTTTTTTAATAAGGTTCCTGAAAAGTGTCTAATTCAATACCACTTATGCAGAAGAAAAGACACAGTGTTCAATTAACACCCTTCCAATTAGGGGTGCAAGATTCAGAATATGTCACGATTCGATATCGATTTTTAGGCTCAAGATTCGATTCAAAAATCGATTTTTGATTCAAAAAGATTCCTTGATTAAAAAAACGATTCACAGTATGTAAATGTTGTTACTCTTCCCATGTGATTGCAGTAGAAAAATTCAAAAATATGAATCGGGTTTCGGAATTCTATGAATCGATTTTGAATCGGTAGAGCTTGAGTCGCGATACGAATGTGAATCGATTTTTTTGCACACCCCTACTTCCAATTAATTAACTCCAATTTCTTTCATAGTTTAGAGATTTTATTAGTTGATGGATAACTTGCAAAAAATTTGAAATTTGTCTACATACAGTACAGGCCAAAAGTTTGGACACACCTTCTCATTCAATGCGTTTCCTTTTTATTTTCATGACTATTTACATTGTAGATTCTCACTGAAGGCATCAAAACTATGAATAATAATTTAAAATATAAGACATGTTTTCAGTTATTTCACACTTTTTTGTTAAGTACATAATTCCATATGTGTTCATTCATAGTTTTGATGCCTTCAGTGAGAATCTACAATGTAAATAGTCATGAAAATAAAGAAACACATTGAATGAGAAGGTGTGTCCAAACTTTTGGCCTGTACTGTAGGAAAGCATAAAATTCCACATAGTTTCCAATAATTAATGAATACATATTTACGTGGGTTTTAAATGAGTTTTTAAAACAAGCAAGTTCCTATTTTCCTTATAATTTGTTCCAAAATAATAATAAAAAAAAATCTTCAGGAAACATGTTGGAAATTATTCAGCATCTCACCTATAAATTAAAAGCACAAATCTAAATATCTATCATCTCGCAGTATTTATCGTATCATATAGGCCCAACCATACTGCGTAAAACCAGATTCCCTCAACACTAAGCTTAACTCTTATCCTACCAACTAAATAATTAATCTTACCTTCGTTCTGTTTCTTCATGCGGAGCGTCGTCCTCTTGAACTTGGACTGAATGTCATGATAAACTGTGTGGGGGGGGGGAACAATAACTGAATTACACTCACTGCATGTAGACCAGTGAAACAAACAGCCAAACTGACACATAATAAACAGACACAAGTATTCCATACAGTCTAATTATCTTCACGTGTTTTATGCCATTTCCAAGTGAAGGCACTTGTGTTGTTGTTATGCATCTTTTTTCCCGTGCTCCCTCAGGTCTTGTGTTTCTCTACCTGCCCACCAGATGTCCTTCCACATGCCGGCATGTCCTGCTGACTGCAGCAGCTGTGGCTGCTTAGTAATTCAGACACATAGTCCCCTGAGCGGGAGCCATGTGCTGCTCAATGCAGCCTTCCAGTACAGTACAGCTCCATAGCTTGATTTAAAATCGTTAAGATCTGGTTCTTGTGTCACATCGCTCTTGAAACACCGCACTGGCTGCTGTCCCTGCATCCTCTAGACATCCAGGGGGAATTAAATACACTTAACGATTCAGGTTGTGTATTGGGATGCTGCGACAACACAGAGGAAGGAGTTATGGATGGAAGGAATAAAAAAGTTGACAGTAAGTTGACAACTTGGTGCTCAGAGGACACGTCGAGCTGGGTGAAACTAAATGTCAAATACACACATACATACACAATGCACAGGGGGCTGAACACTGGCCGTTGCTGCAGGAGGTCCAGGTTCATTTGGAACAGTGTGTCTTCTGTGTGATGTGTGACTCACAGATCCAAACAGCGACAAAGTCAAAAAAGATAGAAAGAAAGGCAAATTCCTCCTTGATACACACTTTTATATTCCACTAAGTGTTTTTCGATCTCTAACTCCAAAACTACACTAAGAGTCAACCCTGACTTAAAGCTGAACCAAAAAGACATGCAAAAGTTTTGCGTGGTAATCTTTTAATTTCTTCCAACAAAAGGTGGAAAATGCCAAAAAGAGAAACAATCAAACACTCTGCCACATTCAAATGTATTCAAATTGCCTTTGGCTTCGCATTGTTCCAACAACAACAACAACTGGAAGGTCAGCGTAGCGGTTTGTTTTTCGACCAAAACAACATTTTTAGTGGCCAAGTTGGGGGGCATCCAGATGTTTGACTTCCCAATGAACAAACTGACCCAGCTTAACGATCAGGAAGAAAAACTGTTACATCTGCCGGACGAAATCCAAGATCTGGACCGCCACCAAAACTTGAGTGGTCTGCAGGAAATCAACCCACATTTAAATATTTTTTTTTATGTCAAAAAAACGGGTTGAAAATCGAACTTTGCCGGTAAAAGGTGACAATGGCTTGAGTAAGTCAGCAAAATAGGTGAAAAAAATGACCTTGAAGCAATCAGATCTGTCACAAAACCCATGAGATAATCCTTAAAAGAAATGAAGATAGGACAAAGTAAACAAAAACAGTCACACCAGTCACACACACACACACACACACACACACACACACACACACACACACACTCTTCTCCTCTGGTCCCGGGCCAAAGCAGGAAGCTAACTTTCTGCTGCGGTGGCGGCTGATGACTCACACACATTAATCTTTCTGGCTTTGCTCTCCAGCAGCAGCCCCATTAGCCAAATAGCGTTTTACAATAAAAAGAAAAAGTACAAGCGGTGCACTTAAAACTATTATACCTTTCTTCACAAATCTAAGCAGGTGATCCAAGGGGGAGGAAGAGCAGGAGTGGAAGAGATGGTGGAGAGGAGGAAGAGGAGGAGGAAGGGGAAAATAATAAAAAAAAAAGAGTAAAAGTTGGAGGGAGAGAGAAGTAGAAGGGGAAAACCTGAGGAGTGGAAGAAATCGAGTTGTGAAGTGGGAGAAGCTATTGCGGGCACCCCTGGTTCTGGAAGTAAAGCCCCATTCATTTTTCTCATCTTTCTTTTTTTAATAAAAATAATAAATGGAAGGTAAAAGACTGTACATGAAAATGAAAGAGTTAACCATGTCTCCCAAGGTACATCTCGGTAAGAAACAATGGGCTTAAAATTGCGTGTACGCTGCTAACAGCAAGTAAAAGGTAAAGATTACAGTGTTAATAAAATGGATAATGGTCTGCAGCTTTAATCAAGTCACTTTTGGATAAAAAATATTATGAATTTGGGTACAATGGAGCCATGATTTGTTTACAATTGTGACCAGGAGGAGTTTTGAATTTGCGTCTGCTCTGATTCACCCCTCTGACTGCCACTGGCTCATGGCTATTGTACTGTTTAGAGCTGAAAAATGCCAAAGCAAAATGATGGACAAAACAGAAACTTAACATGTTTCTATGTTAAGTAACGTTGAGGATAAAGTTGAAAGTAAAAACTGAAATGAGGAGAATGACTTACTGGTCTGGTTGTTGTATCGTTCTATATAGTACAAGTAGTGGATCGCTCTGTTCTTGGCCTGCAGATCACACAAAACACACAAACACACATTGATGTTGTTGTCATTTGTTGACTGAAAGTGTTATTATTATAATTAGCATCCCAGTTGGGAAATTGCTGCAGCCGTAAACAAATTGAATTAGCATTAATTATTAGGTACAATATTATGTGTCACAAGGGACTCTACATTTGTTTTGTGGTAGCGCTCTGTAATAAAGCCTTTGTAGTCAAATAAACTGAATTACATAAAAGAGGATCTGGGGATTTTCTATCTCCAAGTGCCCTCTGTAAAGTTAGTCGTGCGATTCCAAAGTACCAGGATGTAATCATACACAGGCAAATATTTCCTGTCTGGATCTTGTCGCAAGAGCCCAAATAGAAAACAGAGGTTTTTTTTTTATTATTATTATAGGGAACAAATATCAGTTAATTAATCTGCATAGTAATTCAATTATTTGGATTGTATGCATGCATACAATGATAAATGTGGTCGTTAAGTTATTTGTATTCTGGGTCTCAGTGGAGATTAATTGTCTAAATTCTATACGAGCACCAACAGCTACTAAATGAACCTTAGAGATTATTTTTATTCTAAATGCTGTTTCCACTCTGACAATAAAGTTCTGCTGAAAACAAGTACTCAGTAAGTACATTTAAAATACACAAATTCTACACTTGAAGACATTAGGAAAATGGGGATATTAACACAAAAAAAACTGACTTAATGATTATTTTTGTTGAAATAAAAACTTTGTGGTACTCACCTTCCTCAGAGCGGTGTTTCTGTCTGCTGCTTTCCCTAACGCAAAGCCTGGTGGACGGAGAAACGTTCATGGGATTATTTGTTAGCCATGTTGCCAAATAAACCCCGGCTTTATTGTTTCAAATGGTGTTAAATTAGTGTCACCGATTAGGAGTCTACATGAACACTGTGACATGATGACATTTATAAACTAAATCAAGCCGCCCTAACAGAATCTGCAGTGAAAGGTTGAAGGCAGGTGAATCTCAGGAGTCTGTGAAAGAGTTTCCTCAGCATTTTTTTTTTTTTTTTTTTTTTTTACACTGACTTCTGAAGAGCTTGACAAGTGTCGAAACTCTTTCCTGCACTTCCCCCATATCTACACATGACAGTTATTTTTTAACTTTTGCAAACACCCCAAAACTGTCAAAAATCCTTCATTTCTTTCAGGTTGCTCCCAGAGTCGTGATCTAGGATGAATTTTTAAGATTGTGTCGAACCTGCGGCTCCGTTGCCGTTTCCCACGGCGACCAGGCAGCTGATGGACCTCTTCCTGCCCTCCTTGGCCGTCATGTTGAACACACTCTTCACCTACAAAACAGCAACGCATAAACAATAAACGACAGCATCACCACCTTCTATCGTGTTCTGCTTGGCCATCATGTTAAACACACTTATGGTATGAACATGAATACAACTGTGTGTTTCAAGTCTTGCCTAAGAACGCTATTTAAAATACCAAATACACACAAAACCATCTCAGGCTGCCTTCTCTACATGTTCTGAATATAACCACTGTCACATGTAATTACTGACATTGCTCATTATGTGCTCTTGTGATTGTAGACCGATCCAATCAGTGTCATCCATGTGTGATAAGATGCAATTTCACTTAATTCAAAAAAACAAACCGAATCTCCAACAAGAACAAAGAAAAAACTAAACTAAAAACTAAGGAAAGCAGATGAAGGGCCTTGCTTTGGCTCATAACGTAGATTACATGTAATAATTATGTACTCAGCTCGTCTCTGTGCTTTCAAATTGTCTTTGATCGTGCACATTTTGTATTTCCTGCTCCAGTCAGACCAATGAACCCATTGAACGGACAAATGTGTTTGTGAAAACATCTGCAGTTCTAACACTACAACAGATTGTTAGGGCATTTTACCGCGTGTTTGTGTGTGTGTGTGTGGTCAATCCGGACCAGAATGCCTGTCCAGATTTAAGTGACTTTCATCGACCTGTCAGTAAACACAGCGAACATCATTTATCACACACACAGCGCCTTGTCCTCCCTCATGCAACCACGCAGGCTGATCCACTGACTGCAACATGACTTTGAAAACACCAGGGGGCAGCATTGATACACCACAGCGAGGAGGACGAGAGCAGATGGAGGGGAAGGATTAGAAACAGGGAGGAAAGATGAGGTTAGAGTTGACCAGAGAGAGAGAGAGAGAGAGAGAGAGAGAGAGAGAGAGGGCAAATGAGATACAAAATGTCAAATAGAATGGGGCCGGTCAAAGAGAAAAAAATGAAATACCATGAGAGGATATGTGATATGAGAAAAGTGGTGGAGGATAATAGGGAGTAGAAAGAGATAAAAAAAAAGATGAGAAAAGAGATTTAGAGAGAGAAGGAGGCAGGCATGAGGAGGAGAGGAAGGGAGAAAAGAGGTGACAAATGGAGGGAGAGGGAAAGGGAGACGAAAGAAAAGATTTGTTGCCACTTTAGATATGAGACAACATACTGTAGGTAAAAAAAGTGGAGGGAACAAGAAAAGAAAAGGAAACGAAAGAGAGGAAAAAGAAAATTAGAGAAGAAAAAAGAGAGAAGGCAGACAGTGAAACTCTGCATCTGTCGTCAATCACAAACTATGTGCGTTTGATTGAGCACGCAGATGTACGTGTGCAGTGTGTGTGTGTGTGAGAGAGAGAGAGAGAGAGAGAGAAAAACACCAAATGCATTATAAAAAAAAAAAAAAAAATATATATATATATATATATATATATATATAAATAAATAAATAAACACAGACACCCCCCCCCACACACACACACACACGCGCACACAATGATATAACATATATCAATTCACCACAAGCCAAAAACGAAGACAGTGAGCTGCTGAACGTCACTATGGTACATAAAACTAGCCAGTTATATTTATGAGTTAATTACGCCAAGTTAAGTAAGAAAATTAGAGGACTGATTAGAAGATATTTTAATGCCAAAATCATTACGTAATGTGTTATGAATAAAACCTAATTTCATAGTAGTTTTATGCATAACTAAGGGGACATGAGCAAAACAAAATCTAAAGTTTGGTTTCATGTGCTCACACGAAACTTTCATCATCAAACTTTTGCGTGCGCACATGAAAGTTTCGTGTGAGCACATGAAAGCCGTATATTGATGTAGCCTGGGCCATTCTGGAGACAGTGACAGCTAGAGAAATGACTACAGTACAGGAGTTAGTTGCACTATATATTTAATCTAAATATTGTTGCGATACGACATTCATGTTCCGGCGCAAGCAATAGAGCGATTTTTGAACAGTTACAAACATCTGGCCAACTCCACGGATATAGGTGGATGTACACAAAAGGCACGGAGAATGGATTAAACATAAGGAAAGAGGATATTCTTTGCTGCAGTGCTGCTGACTGACTGTGGCGCTGGCACTGCTCATAACAGCGCAAAATGGGTTTCAAAGCGCGCGTTGTCGGCGCACATGAAAACAAATCTAACGTTTAGTTGCATGTGCTCATGCAAAACTTTCATGTGCTCACGTGAAACTTTCACATGCGCACATGAAAAGGTTTTGCGTGCGCACATGAAAGTTTCATGTGAGCACTAAACTTTAGAGATTTTTTCTTTTTGCTCATGTCCCCTTAGGGGCTCCATACTTTACTGTAACTACTTTATCATTTTATATTTTAAAAGGCCCTGAACACCCACACAGGTGTTTATAGTTAATGTGGCTGATTGGACCTTTTCCAGGACTGTGTGGGTGTGGTTAGACTGCTTTGTTGCACCTGTTAGGGCGGGACAAATGACACCTTTGTCATCCTTATTGGTAGAAAGAATTTGTGACCTAATAAGTTCCCATCAAAGCTCCGGCCCACCTTCAACCTGAAAAGAGTCTAATCAGCCAGAATAACTGCAAACACCTGTTTAGTGTGTAACGTTTTGATATTAATAAACGTCTGTTACGTTCAAACCATTGCCACATGAGTTGCTACAAAGCTATTTAGGACTATCAGCGCCGCAAAACTCTCTCTGTATTTCTCAGTATGGCTGTGTTCAGAAGATTGTGTCGACTGGTGACTATCCCGCAGAGAAGCTCGAGTGAAGATAATTGCCTCTTCTGAAGAGTCAATCAGGTTTGTTTTTTTAAATCAGTGTCCTTCTTGGCTATTTGCCACTGCCTGGAGGAGGGGTGGGGGCGAGTGCGCGATCACGGAAGGCTTGTATCATGTGAACGCGCCGACAGTTTTGTTGTCATTATTTAGAATTCCTCAAGGCAGCGGCAGAAACTACGCACTGTAGCTTTAAGCTGCTGGTTTCTTTGCGCCACTTGGGGGCAGAACTCCACAACAAGCTAGAAGGTTACAAACGGTTAACAAAATATGCCGGAAGTGACAGCAAACTGCTGCCCGTTTACAAATCCAGGAGATGTGGAGCAACATTAGCATTTTGGAGTCATGTTGGTTGAGACCTGGCGGATGTTAAGTCTGATATTTACTCTCCTTTTAGCTCGGTTTTGGTCTCTACCAATTTCTCTTAGAATTCCTGACTCTGAAGCTCCTAAAATACTTTACAAGCGACACCGTTCCCATTACACGTTTCCATTGTTCATATCAAAAATATTGACTGGAGCAGCCAAAGTATAAAATAGCCAAATTATCTGCAGTGACAGACAATACCTTTCTAGACCAATCTTATGTGATCCCATGAAAAAGCTCTGCATTATGTAAAGTTTGTGATTTTTGTTGTTGCTAAAACTGAGTCAGAGACACTTCAACACTGTGGTTTAAACCTTTGTTGTGCCGGTTGCTGTGTTGGTATTCCTTTGCTGTGGCTGTGTGGTGATGGGCGTTTATTTTAATTTTTTTCTCCTGGTATCGGTTTTGTCGATCCGGACAAAGAAACTTAAAATACTGTGGTTATTTCTGAGGCTGCAGTTTGTGGTGGTGTACTGAATTCAATTCCTTTGTGAGATGTTGTGGTAACAGTATTCATCGGACAGTGCATCTATAAATATATACAAATACAGGAATATCTATCTATTTACATCCAACAATGAGGAGGAAAGACAAGAGATAATACATTCAATAATATCCATTATCCAATATGCATTTATTCTGCAGAAAAGCTATGTAAGCAAACATGACTTTTATTCATTTGGAGATTTTAAAGCTTCTGCGGCTCATATTGTGAGTGTGTGTGTGCGAGTGTGTGTGTGTGTGTTACAAACGGAGAGCGAGGAGGGAAATAAGTAGGAGAAATTAGTAAATGAGGGACGAATGAGTGTGTGAGAAGCTGAATGAGTAAAAAGAGACAAGAGGATTTAAATCAAAAATCCCTTCATACAAGTACAACAATTAAGCAGACATTGTACATTTTGCTGATAAAACCGAAAGAAAAGCCCAAAACAAAAAGGTCAGAAATGCCATCATCATCGTCATCATCTCCCCACTCTGCACATAACATCTCCCAGAGCCAAATAACAGCTAAACATTTCCTTAATGTCCACTGTTATTACGTTTGTTTTTAAGTTTTCTATTTCCATTGTTATTTTATTCTTTTTTTCTTGCTCGTTTTACCGTTAACTGGGTCTTATTTTTTAAAGCAACACTAAAGCACTTTTCCCGCTTCGGTCCCCCTACAGGTTGGAAGCAGAATTTTCCATTACCGCTGTCGTAATGTCTCATTATGTCTAATTTGAACTACAGATCCGCTACCCGATCTGGCACCCTGGCATGATGTAATGTAATGTAATATTCTGCTTCCAACCTGTAGGGGGACCAAAGCGGGAAAAGTGCTTTAGTGTTGCTTTAAAACAATGTTAATCTTGTGAAGCACTTTGTGACTAAATGTATAAATATAAATTGACCAACTGCCTTTTGCTTTTCTATGGGCAGCTTGTGCAGGGACCAACAGCAGCCTTTCTCAGGGACTTTATCTAAAACACAGTTTGTCTCAACGCTTTCGTCCCCGCCAGAGAACGCCAAGTGATAGAACAGTGTTGGATTTCAGCTGAGGGAACTTCAAAGTCAAGATCTGCCTTCAGCTTCACTAGTTATGTAACAAACATTTCAGCAAAGGGTTTATAATTTGACTGCAGGGGCCACAGCAGAAGGATTGGCTTCAGGGCAGAAGCAAACACCAAAACACTGAAAACACAACCTTGCATACACACAATGCTTTGCTTTTTTATTAATAAGGGAAAAAATTCCACTAATTAACCCTGACAAAGCACACCTTTGAAGTGAAAACCATTTCAGGTGACTACCTCATGAAGCTCATTGAGAGAACACCAAGGGTTTGCAGAGTTATCAAAAAAAGCAAAGGGTGGCTACTTTGAAGAATCTAAAATATAAGACATGTTTTCAGTTATTTCACACTTTTTTGTTAAGTACATAATTCCATATGTGTTCATTCATAGTTTTGATGCATTCAGTGAGAATCTACAATGTAAATAGTCATGAAAATAAAGAAACACATTGAATGAGAAGGTGTGTCCAAACTTTTGGCCTGTACAGTATATATACTTGTGTATATATACTTGTGTATATATATATATATATATATATATATATATATATATATATACATATACATACTTGTGTATATATACTTTGTGTATATATATATATATATATATATATATATATATATATATATATATATATATATATATATATATATATATATATATATTAGTATTACTTATATACAATAATTGAAGGTGTTTTCATAGCTTTAATGCTAAATAAATACACAACATTGTGCTTGCATACTGTGGCTGCAGGCCTGTAAGGAGGACAGAAACATACCCTTTCTTGCGGTCAAGGAAACTCAAAATCCAACAAGTTATTAATTCTCATGTTGCATTGCAACTTGTAGTTCTAGTGTTTGTGAACGCCTCCAGTGATGTTGAGCTTTTGGCTTTACATTCCTCATTTGAGGTGAAGATGCAGCAGTTTTGGAGGAGCATTAGCAGCAGAGCAGATGGGCTTAGTTTTTCCTCCACCAGACGAGCGACAGCATGTCGGTGGGAGGATGCTTCTAGCTCGCTCGCACTTCTGTTTCATCTCTTATTTTCTCAATCTGTTGCTGCATGTCTCCCTATCTGTATCTGTCTATAAGCTTCAGTGCAGGGGAGGAGTTCTCACCACATGAGACCAGAAGGCGCTGTGAGAGCACAAACCTTCGCCAACACTAGACACTTCTCTGACTTAATGTTGCACAACTACACTTAATTTCCTACACTTGGGTTTTAAGTTGACATCGTGACACTGCAAACACACTGAATAGTGTAAAGAGTTTATTTACTCATGCACAACTGGAAAAATGTCTTGCATATGGTGCTCTACAGGACAAATCCATGTAGAATTAGTACATAATATCTGACCTCATACGTTATATACACTTCACCTGTTCATGTCATGTCTTATAGCCTACCTCTAAATAATAATACACTACATTGTGCATTACAGTTTTCATAAAATGTATCCTATAGTATTACAGTATATGATAACATCTATATACAGTACATTATGTTTTAGTGGGTTTCATTTCTGTGTTCCCTTAGCTAGTTTTGCCAGACGCCCAGACCCTGGTCCATCTGGTGATCAACAAACTTCAATCTATTGACTTTGGTCATGTAATCAACAGTGTGTATGGCACTTGTGATGTGTTGACAGCTAGATGGGCAAACATGAAGAGAGGTGGATATGAAGAAAGAAAAAAGAAACAACTTCTAGAAATCTGATGAGCAGTGAGATCTGAACTTCCGCAAATCTGCTTTTAGGATTGGGACTCATGTCTCGGTGTCATTTTAAAGCTACGCCTGGATATTGATAATTATCGAATAGGTTGAAATCTCAGATTATGTCAAAATAAGTCTGCTTAGAAGATTTTGAGAAATCTTGCTGACTGACAGATTTCAAAATTAAAAACTACACTCCAGTGAATAGTTAAATTAATAATCTGTTTCATTTCACTTTAAAATAGTCACAATATGGTTTTTGAAAATTCTGAATTGTTTAGAAATTACCTTACACGCACAAGATCTCTGACCCACTGTCATGGTGTATGATTAAGAGGAAGCGCGAAAATGTGTTGGTCATAATGACAAACTGTTGTCTATTAAACAATCATAATGTTGGCTCAGGAAACCATGTATCAATCCTGAAAATGACTCAGAAGTGTATGTGTGTGACTAAACAAGAGAAAATGAGACAAAAATTAATTGAACTGAACTGTCTTTTGACTTCAGTCTATGAACAATGTGGGAAAAGGTTAAAAGTGTAAATCAGAATCTTACAACAGAACTCGCACACAAAAACAAATTAGATGTCTCACATTTAATCTAAACGGCTGCGTTTGTCTGCAATTTAAAGTTGATTTAAGTGAATATACAGGCTTCGTGATGAATGAGCTCTCTAGTAATTTCAACAAATCAACATCGCTTTCATTAAAAACATCTACATTTCATCACAGCCAATGCATCTACATCTACGAACTGCCGCAGTAAGCCAAACAACGAGCAAGTTAATTATTTTCATTTCGGTTCTTCTTCAATCAGCCTACATGTTACATGAACATCGTGTTCCTCAATTAAGTGCACTTCAAGACAAACTTATGATCTGGATGAGCTTTAATGACCAGTGTCATCATGGGTCAACTTCCCAACTAGATTTGAACCATCCTGGTTTAACCTGCTACTACATTCAAGATCACGGTGATGAAAGGCAGCGGACTTTTATCTTCAAATGAATGAATGGAAGATATATGAACTGATATGATCTTAAGAACCATTTAAAGTGGCAATATGTGATGTTGCTTAGATATCCACAATATTAAAACATAATTGGAAAAGCACCTTTAACTTTAAAGTGGTCTAAATGGGATCCCTGCTACAGTCATTTATTGAAATTTTCTTGAATTACAAAAAGTCTTCATGAGCTGCAGCAGCATTATATTTCTTTAAGTGACATATATAGAGAGAGAACGTGAACGTTCAACAGATATACACACATATATAGGTAATGCTTTTAACAAATTAATAATCAGGCTGTAGTAATGCCCCTTATGGGAATTTCACTTAAGATATTAACTTTTGTCTGTGTCTAGGTGAGCTCCGCTTGGCCGTTAGAACACAACGTTTAATCCAATTGAAAGTTTTCACAAAGTTGCCGTCATCCATCCGGCTGCCTGTTTACTTTCAGAAAAACTTTCAAGGTTGTCGACTTCAGAGAGAGAAAAAAAGGAAAGAGACAGAAACCCTGTTTCGACACTGACAATGTTCCATCTCAGTTAATGAAATCACCGAGTCCTGTCCAAGTGGATGCTGTCCCTGGAGAGAGGCCATGAACATCACTTTTCTCTCCGTGGCACTAACACTCCTCCCATTCTTTTCTTTACTGTTACCTCTTCTCTCTGTCATCCCTCGCTCTCTTTTTTATCTCTCAAAGGTCCAACTGATTGTAATTCTTACAGAGATTGTGCCAGGGACACGCAGATTCAACTTGATGGCCATTTTTGGATGTTATTGGATTAAATCATACATTAGGATGCTCGTTTCTCATTTAATGTTTCTCTGTATTGTGTAATGTGCTATATAAATAAAGCTGCCTTGTATTCTACTCTTGAATTAACTGGTATCTTTGGACCGTGAAGCTGGATTTATAGGCGACGCAAGAGCCACATTGTGCTTTATACATAAAAAGGTTAAATCATTAACTTATTTAATATAGTCAGGGATGATAATACATAAGACCTTGTATTGATAATATAATTCTCTCAACAATTATCACACGTCTCATAGAATATGTAATAATCTTTTGGGTACCCCAAATTCTTAGAAGTAAACATTGGAGTCAATACAGTGGACAGTATTACTTTTATATATTATTTTAAATATATATTTTAAGGCTGGTTATAAAATCTCAATATGTGGAATATATGGAAACTGTGTCTGTATGACTGAGTATAGAAAATTGAAGTAACAAAAGCTGGCATCAAATGTCTGTTCAGATTTTAAAAAAGCCAAATTTTAATTTATTTTCTAGATTATATATTAGAGTAGGTATAATAGCTGATCTCCGCAGTTAATGACTTATTGTTACGGCTAATGACACATGGCACCTTGTATCAGTCTCTACTGCTTAGCTCTCTCTCTCTCTCTCTCTCTCTCTCTCTCTCTCTCTCTCTCTCTCTCTCTCTCTCTCTCTCTCTCTCTCTCTCTCTCTCTCTCTCTCTCTCTCTCTCTCTCTCTCTCTCTCTCTCTCTCTCTCTCTCTCTCTGCATGCCGGCATTATCGTCCTTGGGAGACAAGCCTTTTATTCCAGTAAGCCTTTTTCATTTCATTAGGCCTGAATTTATAGTGGTGTACACACACCCAGATACACCCCCCAAGTTACACACACACACACACACACACACCATATATTTATAGAGGGAGATGGCATCATAAAAGCATCAGTTTCAAGGGGGAAGTCTAATGTCTGTGGCACCACTGTTATTTATGCAGGCAGGGGGGCTGGGGAAGACTATCAATGTGACACACACACACACACACACACACACAAATAAAAAGTAGAAGACACACACACACACACACACACACACACACACACACACACACACACACACACACACACACACACACACACACACACACACACACACACACACACACACAAATAAAAAGTAGAAGATGTACAATACACACAAAAACAAGCACACTCAGAAATGGTCGTTGATAAAGAAATGACAAAAATAAGAGACAAAGAAAAACAAAAAACACGCACGTATGATCAAAGGAAATGTTAAATAATCTAAATGATAAATTGATTTCCTACAAGTGTGTGTGTGAGACAGAAAGTCTACGTACAGAATGTGTATTTGACTTCCGAGTGTGTCCCTGTGCAAGTTAATGTGTGTGTGTGTGTGGGGCACAAGGAACTGCTGTGTATGTATGCCCGAGTGTGTGTGTGTGTGTGTGTGTGTGTCTGACCTTGTGGCATTACCCCCATTAGTTTAGTGAGGATGGTCCATTAGGGCTAATTGATTGAAGGTAAAATACAGCACGACAGAGAGAGAATCTAAATGAACTGGGTCTGTCCATACAGCTGATCTTATCACACAGCAGTATTTCATCTTTTTCAGTTAGGGAAAGCAGCAAAACGGTTTGAGTGGGTTAGGGATGTGGGCTCAAGACTGGAAGGATGTTAGTTCAAATACTCGGCCACAGTGTTTGGAAAGTGTAGAAATATTTTATTAACAAAATATGTGTATGCGTTCGTTGCAAAAGAGCTGTGTAGTCATTGAGGAAGTGGTGAAAAGTACTCAGAGTGACCTCTGATGCACGGAAAGTTAAAGCTTAAGTCACCACACGAGGCCCCCGACCTTGGCATGTGTGTCTGTGAAGATACCAGTTTCTGTCTAGAAACAAGAAGACACCCCCCAAGCTTTTATCCATTCCTCATGGGGGGGCATGAGGAATGGGAGAGAACAGATCAGAGTTCATTTTTCAGACAAGACCTTGGTGGACCAGCTCTAACTTAAAGTGTCTGTTGCCAGGGAAACTTAGATGCTGTTTGTGAACCCACAGCTGTGTTTTACTTTTATGCTGGACTCAGTAAACTTTGCTTAACTCAACTCTTCATCTCAGATTTATCCTTGTGTTCTGGTAAAATTAAGTCCAATGAAAGAAGGCGCAGGAATTAATAAACTGGAGTGCGATTTGACAGGCCTTAGGGCCTTATTTTAGACATAATTCCCTCTACAAAAGAAACATGCACTACTTTTTCAGCACAGCTCTTCTATATTTTAGTAAAAGCTGATGAGGAGAGTTGTCTGTCTTCAAAACAAGATTTTTTTTTCTTGAAACGAAGCATCCCGAACTACCAAGTGTCAAATCTGGACATTTAATTAACCATCTCCCCACACTGCAGCTGCAAAAATGACATGGAATTTAGTGCTCAACTGCAGGCTTTCTCAGCAAATGTGCCTCCAACACCATCTATGTGTACACGCCACACTGGATTTTCCACCATCTTGAGTTTCCTAAAAACAGTTTCCCCCTCTGAGGCTTTCTCCATCATTATTCTGAAAAAGTCTAATTTAGTTAGAGCGGTGACTCAACGGCCGGGCTGCCATCTGCTATCGGGCTGAAAAAGAGTTCTCCGACAACAGCCGATCATCACCCCCCCGAGGTTCAGCTCATTGTTTAGCTGTTTGTGATGATATGTCAATGCTGTGTTGTTGTTTCCGCTGCTAAAGAAAGCTCAATTCAAGTGGCCAGAAAGGGTTCCTTATTGCAGGTTTTAAAAAAATAGTTAGTTTTCTGTCAAAATACAGTGAAAGGTTTGTTATTTAGTTAAACTGTTCACTCAATTAAACAACATAGCATCATGACTTTGCGTAAACATACACGCCACTTTCCTAAAGCCAAATGGCGTGTTATCTGTACACATTTTGAGCTATCCACATGTATGTCTACACTGTATACAGCAGATGTAAACATACACACCACGTGGCGTCGCAACGTTGCGTGTTATCGCGAGAACGTGACGTACTATCGCGAGAACAACGTCACATGCGTGTAAAAAACAAAAAACAGAAGAAGAAAATTCACTCGTAATGTAGGTCAATGGCGGGCGAATTGCGTTGATAAACACGCTAAAAAGCGATTATGCGTCTTGATACATACATGATGTCATACATACGCCACTTTATGAGATCAGTCTGCAATTAAAAGTTAACTAATGTGACAATTTCACAATAGTTTAATATGTTTGTGAGCAGCATGATACTGTTTATTCACGATTCAGTGCTGCTTTCTTAATATTTGGAACAGTTTTCAATGTAGCCGTCTAGTTTAGTGTGTGGACTTATAACTTAATAATTAGGAATAATTAAGAACAACATTGACTGGTAAGACACTCACCTCAATAACACGCGAATCAAAATCCTCATAGGTTTCTGTCGAGAGAGGGGAAAAGAAAGAAAGAAGTTTAGATAAAAGCTTTCACTCACACACCTCTCTCTCTCTCACACACACACACACACAAAACAGATTAAACCAGGCTCCTGCAAGCGTGACAAATACCCAGAAGCCCTTGCAGCAGCTGACACTGTGTTGACACTTTTCATTGTCGGTGACCTCTGAAGGATGTTTCTTACCAACAGCAGCCTGTTCACTTCTAACCAATTAACAAGAAACAAAGGAGAGTTGACTTAAAGGCTCCAAGGAGAAAACACACAAACACACACACCTCTCAGCAGGGGAATTAGCTCACCATCTGTGAGAAACTGAACCTAATCAGAGACCAGCAACCTAGTTACAGCTCTCTGCACATCACAGTAACTGGGCCCAGTGTGTATTTGTGTTTGACTGAGAGCGACAGCCAGAGTGTGTATAAAAGAATATGTTTGTGCATGTAAGAGAGAGAGAGAGAGAGAGAGAGAGAGAGAGAGAGAGAGAGAGAGAGAGAGAGAGAGAGAGAGAGAGAGAGAGAGAGAGGATTTAATGGCGTGAGAGCTTGTTAGCATGGTGACAACAGAGAGGAAATATCAAGAGGAAATGAGGAGAAAAAAAGAAAGCACAGGAGGATGCGAAAGAAACGAACAAACAACGAGCAAATAAGAGACTCAATTCAAGAAGAGGAAGCACGAGCAAGAAAAGGTGCTTTGTGACTACAGAGACTCGTCCCTCAACTGTCAGCAGTTTGAGGTAAATGGGATAAACTTAATCCTGACAGCAATGACCAAGATTTAAACAGGTAATACGGCTGGGAACAAGAGGCTAGCAGCTCCGTCAGTGAATCAGGTGGAATTAACACAGTGTTCCTCAGGGTTTGTAATGAGAAGTTGATTAGACTGGAGATGCACCTTCTGAGACTTTACAATACAACATTACATTCAACCTTCAACCCAAAGTCCTTATTTAAACCCTCCTGTTACAACACACAGGACATGGGGAGGGGAACACAGTGTTTATACACTTCTTTTCAGTGCTATATTTTTATTACCACATGACACCCGGGGGGCTATATAGATTTTCTTGCTATCATGAGTCAAAATGTCCACAGTGAGAAAGGTCTACTGTATTTCTTACTGAATCAGAATCAGACAAACTCACCGGTGCTGTGTTTTAGTCTCTGCCTGCAGTTTAAAGTTAATCTGAAATGTGGTTAGATTTGCCTAGTTTAACTAAATTACAGATGAAGCAACCTAGAATTTCCCGTGCCTCCCTACTAGGGCCCGGACAACACCTGAAATCACATGTTCTTATCAAGCCATAAAAATATTATGTCGAGGCCTTTTGTAAAATCCTGACAGGCTACACGTTGTTGTTTTTATGCTTAGAAAGTAGTGCGATAGCTGAAGGAGACACACCTCTACATATAGCATACGTTCTTTTCTGTGTCTAATGTTGCCATGCATGGCATCTGAAATATGGCAGAGGAACAGTATGGTCATCAAAGGTTCTTGTCCAAGAACAGAGAAGAAAAAAAAAGACAAAAAAACAGGTGTGTGGGAGGAAAGAGACTAAAAGAAGAGGAGATAGGAGAGAGAAAATAGGCTGACAGACAGAAGATGAGGTAGATTGAGTGTAACACTGAAAGGAAAACGGAAATAATTATAAAATAGATGGAAAGGGAGGGACAAAGAGAAGGAAGAGGGCAGAGAGTTGAGGGGAATGAAAGAAAAAAAATGAGATAGTAGAGAGAGAGAGAGAGGGAGAATAAAAAGCCTGAGATAGAGACCGAAAGTGTGACAGAAAAGAATTTAGGAGAAACAGAGAAATAGATGTCTTTCTAAATTAGGAAACTGTCCTACTTGACACTGTAGTCACATTCCCATCTTCATCAGTCCTAATGAGCCACCATACTGAACTGTCACTCTCTTTCTCACTCTCAGGGCAGCCTATACCCCTTATTATTCCTCTATTGCTTCATCCATCTCTTCTTTTTCTGTCACTATAGCCGTTTACAGCTTGACCGAGATATATAAATCTGGCTTAAAATGACACACACAAACACACACACACACACACACACACACACACACACACACACACACACACACACACACACACACACACACACACACACACACACACACACACACACACACACACACACACACACACACACACACACACACACACACACACACACACACACACACACACACACACACACACACACACACACACGTTTAGTTTACATTTGTACACCAAGGGAGCATTTGCATCTTAGTTTACCTCCGTTGGGGCCAGGGTCAGGGGGGCCCAGGCTGATGCCCCCCCAAGAGTTTCCCGTCCATCCTCTTTCCCTCTTCACCTTCATCTTCCTCTTCCTGTCCCACTCATCCCTCTGACGCACTGCAGAAAGACACAACCGACACATTTAGCACTGAAGGCCGAGAGCACACAGAGGCCACCACTGACTTCAAGGAGCACCACATTACGAACACCAAAGGTGCCATTTGTCACGGTCTAATCAACTGTGTAATTACTTTTAACAAATGACATCACAGTGGAGACAAATTGGCATCTCACACCAGTGGTGCTGTTGGTGTTTCTGTTTCTCAAAAGTAAAGGTTCCCTGTGGACCTGTAGACCTCTAGTAGCACTGTGGAGCTGTTTTCCTATGACTTGGTCCCAGTTTTGTTTATCTCATGCATTAATTGGCACATGCATGTGTGCAGAAGTAGTGTGGCTTTGCCAGACCTTCCTCCACAGCGCTGCGGAGGAAGGTCTGGCTAGTCCACACAGCATTCCGGGATGGGAGAAAAACTTGCTCTGGTTTATTGGCATTTCTTTAAACCAATCACAATCGTCTTGGGTGGTGCTAACTGCCGGACAGCGCCACGGTGCCGCTGCAAAATAGACTCGGGAAGGAACTTGTTTTGGTGGAACGTGTACGTTCAAAAGTTGTTTTAGTTGTGAGACAGAAAACTCAGATCTAAGACAGACAGATAGTCTAGCTAGCTGTCTGGATTTACCCTGCAGAGATCTGAGGAGTAGTTAACCATAGTCCTCATAAATCCACCGGAGTTTAAAATTCCAACTCAAAGAAAGCGTAAGGTAACAGACATCCGGCCGAAAAGAGTGAAACCCGGCAGCATTTCCGGCGGCACGGGAGCAATCCCGGAAGTGGAACGTTGTGGATATAGACTAGCACATAAGTGACATGTTTCACCTTCCTGCCAATAGTTTCACACTATGTCGCTGATCAACAAGTAAAGGTAACCGCCCCGAGATGTTGCAATGTGCCAGCAAAGGCAGGGAAGAAGAAGACTACAAGCTAGGGCCGGGCAATATATCAATATTATATCAATATTATGATATGAGACTAGATATTGGTTCAGATTTTGGACATCGTAATATGGCATAAGTGTTGTCTTTTCCTGGTTTTGAGGCTGCATTACAGTAAAGCGGTGTAATTTTCTGAATTTACCAGACTGTTCTAGGTGTTCTATTATTTGCCTGTACTTTCACTTAGTCATTATATCTACTTTACTGGTGATTATTTATCAAAAAAACTGTATGTCTGCCTGTGTTTGAATGTATTCAGTGCATTCCGTCTTTGTACCTAGTTCAGCTTGCACCTCCTGCTGCTCACTCTCGCCTCTTCGACTCATATTCTGCAGGTTCCCATCCTTCAGGACTGGAGCGTTCAGACCAGGCCACAGAAAACCACCACGACCTGGTGGTTAAAGACATAGAAGGAGAGAAGAAAAGAGGAAAAAAAAAAAAAAACATTAGGGAAAGTAGGAACACAAGAGAAGAAATATATATTGTACCAATCATTTTGCAAGTCTATGTTTGTTATTCTTGTATATTGAGAACTGAGACAGTAGCGAAAAATGAACATAAGTACCACAGATGTATTTGAGTTTGGGGTGTCTGCAGCTTTCAGAAAATTAGTTTGAAGAGAGATTAAAAGATTAAAACCTGCTTTACTTAATCAAAGTCCAGCTTAGTCTCACAAGCTTAGTTTTTGCTAACAGCTACTGTTGGCACGACGACAGCAACAAGAAGCATTATTTTAAACTGAGCTGCATACGCAAATACATTGAAGACATCTTTAAACTTTTTTAACCCTCCTGTTGTCCTTATTTTCAAAAAGTATCAGAAATTTGGGTTTCTTTCAACCAAATAAAACAAAATTAAAAATGAACATAGACAAATGATCAGTCGACTACTTTCAGTGAATTTGGGTGTTTTATTCTATTTTCTAGAATTTAAGGAGAACGTTGAAAATTGACAAAAATGTTGGAAAAAAAATTCTAAAACATCTGGAAAAAACAACAACGACAAAGACATCGGAAAAAGTGACAAAAATGTTGAAAAAAGTGACAAAAAACATCGGGGGAGAAGCAACAAAAGTGTTGAAAAAGACAACCAAAACATTGAAAAAAAAGTTTTCATTTTAAATTTTGACCCAGAAAAACAAAAAACTGCTCGACGGGAGAACGCAAGGGTTAAAGACTTTTCCACCACGACACCCCGATGAGTAGGGATCGTGAAAGAGCGATAAACTAGATTTAGTTCAAGTCAAAACGACGGAGACAAGAGACACACTGACAAGACTGTAATACAGAGACTGAATGAAGACAAGATAGTTCCTCTTCAAAGAAAAACAGAAAAAAAAGAGGAAGGGAATGAAGGGTAATTTCTCTCCCTAGTATAGCGGTTTTATAAATCAATCAACTTCGACTAATGACATTTTCTAGTGTGTCCAGCCGCATATATTTAAATATATTTGGAAGGTGTAGCACAGACCTCCAGGAAGAATTACACTTGTGTGTTCTGAGATTTGAAGAAATTAGATTTTGTGAGTGAGTTTCTAATATCTGAACTGCACCCAAGAAAGCGGGAAAGAAAAAAAGAACTGCAGAGAAAGAAAGACAGACAGTCGGCGGACAGACACAGAGACAGACTATGCCTCACCTTCTCCGATGTTCTGTCCTCGGTTCAGGTCTCTCTTAACTTTGCGTTTAGTTCTCTTCCCTCTGCCCTTCCTGGCTCCGGCACCTGTCTCCGCCAACACACCTCTCCACAACTCCTCAGCCGTCACTGTAAACACACACACAAAAATAAACATAACAGCTTCTATCTTTTCTCCATTTTATCTGTATGGGGAAAAAAAAAAAAAAAAAAAAAAAAAGAAAACAAAGAGGAAATGATATTTGGCCAAACACCCAAACTTAGCAACAGGCACTTGAGGCAATAAACCATAAACGGCCAATTATCATTGGAACACAACTCACAGGTGCTTTTGTAAATCAAGTTTGTGTGGGCAGTGGTGGCCGAAAGGTTAAAGAAGTGAGCTTGGGAGGCCGGTTCAATCCCCAGACCGGCAGGATAAAATCTGGTCCCTCCCTCATTACCACCACTGAGGTGCTCTTGAGCAAGGCCCTTAACCCCAACTGCTCCAGTGGAGCTGCTCAGTGGCCAGCAGATCAGACTGTGGTTATACTGGTATGAATGTGTAACTGAGTGAATGTGACAGGTTGTCGTTGCAAATGAGAAATTGTTATCAATTGACTTACCTGGATAAATAAAAGGTTAAAAAAAAAAAAAAAAAAATAATAATAATAATAATAATAATAATGGTTAAAGGATAGTGGGTCACTTTGGGCTGTAAATGATGATGTTATTGCTCCAACATGGGGACTTGGGGAAAGAATCTTTCCATGTACTTACACTTGTTGAAGAAGCTGCCATGTCTGGTTTGCTGCCATGCTGTTGCAGGGAACAGTGGAAGTGCAGGGGTTCTTTGGAGGGAGGCAGCTGAAGCTTGACTCGCCCACTGGGACACCTGAACTACTCCCCCTACAGTACGGAGTGGTGCTGCACCTGAAAGAGAGAGACATCAAGAGAGAGACATCACAGCTATGTATACACTCTTCACAACTGCAAGCATCAGGCTTCGCCAATTTAATGGTACTTCAACTTGAAAAATGACATATTAAAGTCTGTTATATCACGCATCATACTGACTAGGGCTGGGTGTCAGGGCTGCACGGTATAGGAACATTTGCAATATGCGATAACGTTGAATATCGTGATAACAATATTACATGCGATAAATAAAGAGATATTAAAGTGTAGTCAGTTCTGAGTTTCTGCTGCTTTCAGTATTCTGCTAAAATACAACGTATTGCTTGTTAAATGAAAGGAAAAAAATTCCAATATTCTTTTATTGAACACATTGTACATTGAATTGAATATAAAAGGCAACACTAAAAAAATCCTATCAGTGTAGTTTTCTACTGATATTTTCTCTGATATAAATCTCAGAGTGTCTTTCACAATATGTCGCAGCCTTTCGCGATGTGTTTATTGCAGTGATATCGCAACGACAATAAAAGAAAAGATATCGTAATGACCGGCAGGATGCCGTTGTGATGCAAAGGATCATGGAACAATGGTATTAACAGTTCCTGTCCTAGTTTAAGTGTGTAAGTGATGTTCTGTTAGTGTTTTCGTTACGCATTTATGTTACCTGGGTTTTAGTCTTGATTTAGTGTTCATGTTTATTTACATTTGTTGGGTTACCATGACGGAGACACTGGGGTACGTTGATGACATCTGTGTATCGAGTGTGTGAAGAAAGTGAATAAACTACTTTGGATTTCAGTAGCTCTCACTTTCTGACTTCTTCCACGTAGCTCGCTACAAATATATTGTGCTACTGGGCATTCTTTAGAAAATACTAAACTAACTGAGTGTCAATCACTGCTCATGCACACACATTCACTCTCCTTTGTGGGGGGAGGGGCCTAGAAGTTGATGTTCATATTTTTTGGCTAAGTCCTGGATCTTCGCAATCCTACCTACAGCACCTATAAGTTAAGTAAAAAACAAAAGCAACACCACCACTAGCAGCTGCAGTCGCTGGCCAATCACACGTCGCATTAAATGGAATAATCAAGTGGTGATTGGTTACGAGCAAAACCATACAAATAGTAAAACATTTTGTAGATCTAGGTACAAAAAAAGGATCAAATGCAGGTATCATTTTATTGGAGAGGTTTCAATACTACTCGGTACTGGGTTATATCGGTCGATACTATAAAAGCTATTGTGCACCGATACCCAGCCCTACTGCTGATATGGACTTTTTAATAAAAATAAAAAAAAACGCAGGCTAAAAAGACATAAGCTAAGCAGAATCAGTCACCTCCCAGATCTCTCACTTGGTTCCCACAACCCATTAACACAGTTCAGAGGAGGGAGAGAGTGAGGAAAGTAAAGCCTGATAAAAGTTGAGATTTCTATTATGACATTAACATTTAACGAAATAACGATTAGAGAGCTCTAACGTTAACACACGCGAGCAACAATCAACCTGTAAAACAATGACAGCGAGTTTAATCCTTTTTTTTCATGTAAAAGTCTAAAATATAAAGACCTTAATGCTATTCTTAACCGCGTGCAATACATATTTCATCACTGCGTTGAAATTGAAGTTATTTTCTGGACGTGCCGTTTTAAGGGAGCTCTGCAGCAACGACAGGCTTGTCCAGGGCCAGTAACGTAAAAAGAACTGACCATAAGCACGTAGTCACGCATCTAAACATAAATCAAGTGAATATACTCCGATATATACACGGAGATGTTTAAACCAATCTGTGGGGGATAAAAAAGAGAAATAATTCACCTCCGATTGTGATGCGGAGGGCACAGCACACACGTATGGACGCCGCCATGTTGGAATTATGAAGGGTCCTTCAGAGGACAACAAGGCGCCTGAACTATGCCTGTTGAAAAATAGAAAAATGCAGAAGAAATGGGTTTCCTGGATCAGGCTTTCATGTAGAAGATCTATAAAGTAGCACAAAGTAGCCGACCAAGTAGCCCTTCAGTTTATACAATCACACTGAAGGTGTATTATTAATACACTTTACTTAGATCATTATAGAACATTTTTCTCAAGAAAAACTAGATAGTGCTACACAAAAGTAAAAAATAAAATTCAATGTATGGAATTGTAATCAAACACAATATGTGAATCTTTTGGATCTTGTGGATATAATATAATAAACAAGAAAAGAATAAAATAGTATTAAAAAAACAACGGAGCAAATATCCTCATTCTCCCCCTTCTTCCTCGCTCATTTTCTCAAATGGTCCATCTTCATTAATTTTCTCCTTCATGTTTTAATTTCCTGTTAAACAACACAGAACATCACCTTCTGTTCCCCTCTAAAACACTGTTGCATTTACACACACACACACACACACACACACACACACACACACACACACACACACACACACACACACACACACACACACACAATGTGTGTGCCTGTCTGATGAGATCTCAGTCCCGGGAGCAAAGATCTTTCCAAGAGTTGAGTGACAGTAAATATAAAATCAAGAGGGAGGAAACAAGATAAATATAATGAGATGCTGATGAGATGATGCAGGATAAAGGTGATGTTGATGAGGGAAGAAGAACAGTGAGGGGAGAGGGTGGGAGAATTAAATCCTGTTTACAGATGGTTATGAAATAAGAGAAGTGCATGTTAATTATTCAGACAGCACAAATTATGTTATGAACGTGAAGAAATCTGCTGGGAGGACCATGCAGTCTGATATCAGTTACAGTTTTTTCCGATTGCTAAAACGACAATGGGCACAACTGAAGCCACATGTGCAAAACTCAAACTACAGTCTGCACTACCAACAGTAACCTGAACTAAACAGTTCACATCACCTGCAAAACTCACTCACAGCAACACAACTCTTAACACACGTCTCAAAACAGGCTCAGTGCAGCCAGACACTCAGAACAATCCTCACTGAGATAACACACACTGGCCCTCATTTATGAAACGTGCGTACGACCTAAAACAGGCGTACGACGGGCGTACGCCGATTCCTACGCAAAGCTCGGCATTTATCAATTTGGACGTGAGCGTAGGCTGCGATCAAATCTCACGTCTGGTGTGAACTCGTGTACGCAAGTTTTCGAGTCAGTGTGGATTTGCGGTGCAGCATATAATCAGTTTAACAGGAGAAGGAGAAGTCATCAGTTGATCACGTATCAGCAATAGCAGATCTGGCTCTTTTAGAAGACCTCTATGCGCCGGTCTGCAACATTGTTTTAGCCTGTGGGGTTCTGCACAACATCGCACAGGAAAACACGGTGCCATAAATGTAGCGATGGAGCCAGATGACCCGATGCCCAGAGAGCAGTGTCCAGAACAGCCCCAACTGAGGGCTATATGAAGGAGACAGGATATTATTCCTCACTTTTAAAAGGTAGCCTATAGTGGTATGTTTGGCAATGATATTCAATACAGGAAACATGACGATGCACAACATTTATATTTATTCTTCAGGTTTTTGTTTCTCTTTCAAGTGAATGATTTATTTCTGCCATCGACCAAGTTATTTTGGCTGTTTTTCCAGCCCTTCTGCTGTCAGGAGACAGGGTCCAGCACGGGGGGGCGGAGGACACGCGCTCTCCCTCAGCTGTTGCCTCGTTCCGACGAACACGAGTAAAATAAAAGACACTGCATAAACTCCGCTACCGTGTGTTTATTTAATTATAGGTACACCTACATGTAGGCCTATGAGATTGCAATAGAAGCCTGTATATTACTATTAGGACTATAGAAAATGTGTCAAGGATGTATAAATTAAATAGGCTAAACTTCAGCTGGATTCCGATTTACTACGGCAACACTGTTGACCGTATCAGTGATCTCTTTTCATCCCGCATTCTTTCTACAGCCTTTAATACCAGTTTTCAGGCTGCCAAATAGTACACACGTTAGTGCAAATGAACCAGAGATATCAGGGTTTCAATCTCCACCTCTGAAAAGTTCCGCTTCTCAGCCGGATTACGTCTCGCCATGTCGTAAATTGTAGGGGCGAGGCCTCAAAACCCAGAATATATTGGGGCGTGATATTTAAGAGACTTCTTTCTTCATTGGTGATGGTTTGGCCCGCCCCCTATGTTTAAGCCACGCCCCTTTCATACATGCTGACCCATAGACTATATTATGTCTATGTGCTGACCCATTTAAGGTAGAGTCTTGTGTGAGGTATCATTCATCTCAGCAGAGGCTTTTTATTGGTGATGGTTGGACCCGCCCCCTATGCTTTAGCCACGCCCCCTTTCACAGCTAATGAACCGTATGACGTAGAGTCTTGTGTGAGGTATCGTTGAACTCTGCGGGGAGTTCCCTTTTCATTGGTGACGGTTTGTGGCGTCTGAGTGCCGCGCAAATGCACGGTCGCAAGGAGCGGCGTCCGCCGGTAACCCCGACGCACGCAGAGGCGCGAGGGCCCGTCCATCGCTGCTCGCAGCTTTAATTCTTGTTTTTGTGTTTTTATACAAAAAAAGGCTGTCTGAGCTTTCTCTGTATAAATACCGTATATGTTCACTAACTAGTCTAAAACAAGACACCTGCTTAGGCTTTCAGCTAAAATTCCTAACAGCAGTGTTTGATAGGCACCGGACTGAAATCTATTCTGTTTTGAATGTGTGGTTAACTGTTTTGACAGCAGTGTGTTAGCATTTGAACAAAGTGTTGTAAATCTACAGTGTTGTGAAGGTTGTGGTTAAAGTCATGGGATAATTGTGTAGAGTTTTGAAAACTGTGTTCAAGCGATGAAAAACGAGCTAGAGTTTTGTCCACATGAACTGCTGCTGTGCAGACTGTAGTTAGAGTTTTGCACAAGTTACTCCAGTTGTGCCCACTGTGCTTTAGCAATCTAAAAAAACTGTAAGATAAAACTATATTCAAGCGTGGGTAAAAACGTTGTCACTGTACTGACAAAGAAGTCAGCACTGTGTGTGTGTGTGTGTGTCTTTATGTGCAGTGGTTGATTGGTGCATCAGGAAAAGGGGCGAAGTACTGTGACATATCTGATATTATTGGCAGCCACCACATAAAGGCGGAGATGTTACTTATACCCTTAATAACTGAGTATTGTGCTTATTAAGTGATATTGTGAAGACCTGCTACATGCCACTGGTCCATGAGTTTGCATATGTACTGCATGTACTGCATCTGTAATATTTCTGTCCCTGTACCATTTTCTTCGTGTGGACATAAATAAATGGTTACAATGTGTGTGTGTGTGTGTGTGTGTCTTTATGTGCAGTGGTTGATTGGTTCATCGGGCCACCAATCAGCACCTCTGGCCTTTGAACATGATTGCCACCAGAGTCATTATCCACTGTACGAGTCTCAATTTCACCCTATTTAAGATAATTGCCTCAATATTACAGCCTCCTATTTCCCAACACGGTGGAGAGCTGCAATCAAAGAGCTGCTGAAGAAAGGACAGCCACCCAACTGTGAGACAGCAGGAGGCGGGACATGCTTCTGAAAGAATCAATGCATTTCCTACATTCACTTTTCTTCAAAATAATTGCCCCATAATGACAGCTTCATCCAGGGTTTTATGTAAAAGAGTGAGTCACTATTCTCTGCTTTGTACGGTATCGTGCGGAGGAGTGAAGAGTGGGAAATCATTTTTTTGAGGGTAAACAGTGCTGCTGGAGTTCAGTGCTACTCATGTCAAAGTAAGAGAAGTTTTTCTTGGAAATACAGAAGTGCAGCTCACTAAGAAAATGTTGGTGATGCAGTTTGGTTTCTGCACTGTGTAAGTGGGCCAAGAAGGGTGAGCTGTTTGTCTGTTGCATTGAAAACTGGATGGTACTGGGCACCTGGTTAGCTCACCTGGTAGAGCGGGTGCCCATATATAGAGGTTTACTCCTCAACGCAGTGGCTGCGGGTTCAAGTCTGACCTGCAGCCCTTTGCTGCATGTCATTCTCTCCCCTTTCAAGTCTTAGCTGTCTTATACAAATAAAGGCCTAAAATGTATTATATAGACTTTTATATACATATACTTATTAAATAAATACACGTTCACATTCTGATTTAATTGTGGATGTATTTGCCAACTACGTGGCAGTGTGCTCAGGCTCAGGTTTGATTGAGCTATGGGATTTACTTGAGGTTACCAAAAGTTCATTTCACACTAAGAATGATAAGGAATAAGTTGCCCTGCGCTTACAGGTGCAAGAAAACTTGCAGGAGTGAGAAGGAACAATTTGTGCACCCACTGAGAAGAAGCCTAATCAAGCTTGATTAAGTGAAAACACCTGGGTGAGCCATGGGTGTGTAGGGCTTCAAAAGAAGTGTTAAAAAATACTTTCACAAATAAACAGCCTCTGATACTCTGCAACTATGGTACGTATACCATAGTTGCACCATACATACAAAACATGGTATGTCCATGTTTTGTTGTCCCCAAATTAAAGAGGCAAGATGGTCTTGTTACCATGAAAAGCATTGTCCCCAAATCAGTAAAGAAATCCCAAGTTTAATCAAAAACAGAAAATTCCTCTTGTAGTGTAGGCATTCATATTTAGTAAGGCCCAGAATGGCTGATGTTATATCTTATTACTGACACTCTCATACTCTTCTTATACTTCAACTCCACATTTTCCATCAAAGACTGAAATCCCCTGGCTTGAAGTAAGACCTCATGTCACCTCTACCTGCTGAATCCTAATCGTTCTCCTCCATACACTCCATTGCACTCTTATCTGGAACTAAAAGGATACGTCACCTCCACCTCTTTCCTCAGCTCTTACTGCTTTTCTCTAGCACACCATTTTCTCACAAGATTATATACTTGCTTCTCCTGATTAGATATGATCTATTGTCTTTGAACTGCAACTCTGACCCTACACTGCCTCCATTGTTTCTACTGTTATAAAGTACTGTACTTCTTGGAGACTGCTCTGTACAACAGCATGTCTGTGAATAGTTGTGCTCTTCAGGTAATGCAGAGAAAATCATAATAAATACTCCTATTTATGGTTTAGAAAACATATATTTACATTAGATATGTACAATTTAAATTTGTTTTTAAAGTTAAATTAAAAGTTGTATTGTCTTGCATGTTCAAGTAATATTTATTATGTTTAGGGGAGCTTGATTAGAAAAAGATGGGATTTATGAGTAACTACTTATTTGTGAACATTATAAAAATTGGTATGGTCTTCTCCTTAAACACCAATCAGCAATCTTTTCTCATACCACTGTTGTTCATGCAGTTTGCAATTAGCAGAAATATGCTTTTGGGCTGATGTAATGCTGCCTTGCTTTCTTAAACATATCAGTCACAACATCCATCCATCCATCCATCCATCTTCGTCCGCTTATCCGGTGTCGGGTCGCGGGGGGAGCAGCTCCAGCAGGGGACCCCAAACTTCCCTTTCAGTCACAACATTCTTTATAAAAATGCAAAATGTTTAAAAAATCTTCCCTTAACTTGTTTGTGTTTTGGAAAGGTAACTGTGGTCAATGTTCTACGAGACCAAGACCATCCTCCTGAGAACATGAATGTCTGTGCAACATTTCATGGCAAGCCTTTATTCAATAGATCTTTCAATCAAAAGTTCAAAAAGTTAAAAGTCTGTAATGGTACCACACAATATTATATTTGGGAAACAGCAGTCACTCGTACGCTGTTGGCCTTGCTAATCTAACCTCAGTCAAACCCTGACACACACAAGCATAACTTTTTTCACACACTGTTAAAATATAAACAGCTTGAGGAAGGAAAATGAGCAAGAGAGAGAGAGAGAGAGAGAGAGAGAGAGAGAGAGAGAGAGAGAGAGAGAGAGAAAGAGAGGAAATAATCTATCCTCATCTATCTCACCCCCTGCCAAGGACTCTGTCCCACCCTCTCTCTATAGGCAGGGAGTCAGGAGTTGGACAGTGTGCCGGTAAAGAGATTTTTGTCTGTTTGTGTATGTATGTGTGTGTGTGTGTGTGTGTGTGTGTGTGTGTGTGTGTGTGTGTGTGTGTGTGTGTGTGTGTGTGTGTGTGTGTGTGTGTGTGTTGTGAGTGTGTGAGAGAAAGTATAAGTAAGTGTCTAAGTGTGTAAAAAAGCTATATTTATAATCCAATGTATATCCCAAAAAGATGGGAAGCTACAGCAAAGCAACTGCCCAGATTGAAATCCACTAAATCCTAATTAACAGCAAAATAAAACAATACAGAACTAATGGGAGTAATACAGCAACACACTATTCAAACTGGGTTTTAAAGCTTTTTATTTTTTAAATGAAGTGCTGACCTGAGGAGGAGGTTGTCTGTATGATGCTGGAGCTGAAACCATAAAAGCACAGCTTTATGTTGAGCCTTGACCACAGAACATTTAACAGCTACTGGTCAGCAGATCTGAGAAGTATATTGAGTTAAAAGATCATAAATATATGGGAGTGAGTGGAAGAAACGTGGGAAAGAGAGATAGAGGATGGTCTCTAAAATGAAAAGATATGTCAGTATATATATATATATATATGAGACCTGGGTCATACTGATACTGTTTGACTGTTTTTCTTCATCTTATCAACCAATCTTTGTAAGTCTTTATTCTTTACAAATTTTTCCAAAATTCCATTTTGTCCACAAGAATGTCATTGCCAAACTTATAGACTGATTTCACAAACAAAACAACCAAAAAAAACAAAATAAAAGCATGTGTAAATGGAAAGAAAAAAGGGAAAGACTTCTTGAACAACTAAATATACTTTTAAACGGTGTCATAATTATCACATAGAGCAGTAAAGATAGACAGTTGTTTAAATGGCAGAAATTCAATTACAAACATGTATCTTATTACAGACTGATCTCATGAAGTGGCGTATGCCATTTTGGCGTGTTATCAAGACGCATGATCGCTTTTTTGCGTGTTTATCAATGCTGTTTGGCCTCCATTGACTTACATTACCTTGCAATTGTGTGTCAATTTATGGCATAGCGAGTAGTATGAAAGGCCGAAAATCTGCAAAGGGAGGTTGGTCGGGGTGGCGGATGGGTCAAACACAGGACTTTCACCCAGGAGACCGGGGATCCTGTCCCACGTGTCACGTTTCCTTCGTGTCCCGCGTGTCACGTTTCCTAAATAATTCTAAATCTTCTTTTCCTAAACCAATTAGTCCCGTTACTGTCATCCTAAATCCAACCGTCCCGTTCTTCTTTTCCTAAACCCACCCCGAGCTCCAACTGCATCGTCCCGTTCTGGCGTAAACATACACGCGGATAGCTCCAAATGCTACGTCCCGTTCTTCTGCGTACATACACGCGGATAGCTCATAATGTGTACAGATAACATGCGCCACTTGACTTTAGAAAGTGGTGTGTATGTTTACGCAAAGTCATGATATCACGTTGCTTATTAATAATATCAGTTTGTGGGGCGCCCAGATAACTCAGTTGGTAGAACGGGCGCCCATATATAGAGGTTTACTCCTTGACACAGAGGGTTTGACTCTGACCTCGGCCCTTTGCTGCATGTCATTACCCCTCTCTCTCCCCTTTCATGTCTTCAGCTGTCCTGTCAAAATAAAGGCCTAAAATGCCCCAAAATTTTTATATATATAAAATGGTATATATATCTTGAGTGGTTAATACATCTGTTTATAGTTGCTGTTTATAGTATAGGATGCATTAAGTACTTTTGAAAATTCCAAAGCCCTTTGACTTGAACTGAAAAGACACACCAACAGGAAACCGAAAGACAGAGGCAGATAGTTAGAAAGTGAGTTGAAGGCTTCTCCCAGCGGAGTTGTCTTTAGGCCATCCTTCTGACGTGGATCGATACTATAACTCCCAGCTGTCCGCTCTCTGACACCTTCTCTTCCTCTCCTGCACCTCCTCTTCACTCCTCACACAGACAGGATGGGACAGGAGGCGAGGGGAGGTGACACCACACCTGTACGAACCAATAATTGTCACCAAATCCTTCCTGGCTTCGTTTTAATCTCGTTGTTTCAGCAGATATTTGATGGAATTAGTCCAGTAAGGTAAAAAGAAATCAAAACCATGCCGAAACGTTTCCCAGTGGCTGTGTTAATGCATACTGTCATCATGAGATTATTGCTTCAGTGTTTCCTATGAATGCTAATGTTTTCTGGAAAAGTGTGAATTTGGTTTTTGCTGTTTTGAAAAATGATGTGTACTCCACAAACCAGTAGGCTATTGTCTTCCAGCTTCCACAGCTTCTTTTATGGCGTTTAAAGCTGCACTCAATATAGGCTATGTCAAATTACTTATTACTTATTACCCAGAGTTATCACCTGACTTTGAAGTTGGAGTATTTTAGCTAATTCTTATTGGCTTAACGGCCTGCAACTTTACGGCTTAATCAACTGTTTTTAGTAAAAACCCACTGCCCAGCATCAGACTGCTGCAAAACAAAGCTTGAGACTAGCCAGTGAACATAGTGGCATATTTAGCAGCTTGATTGCTTTAAAGTGCTCATATTATGTTCATTTTCAGGTTCATAATTGTATTAAGAGGTTGTACCAGAATAGGTTTATTTGGTTTAATTTTCAGAAAACACCATATTTTTGTTGTACTGCACATTGCTGCAGCTCCTCTTTTCACCCTGTGTGTTGAGCTCTCAGTTATAGCTACAGAGTGAGACATCTCACTTCTGTTCCATCTTTGTTTGGAGTCGCACATGCGCAGTAAGTACTGCTACCTTGTCAGTTGCAGAGCATGAGTGAGTGCCACGCTAGCAGCTAGGCGAGCATTATAACGTGGGTTACAAAGTGATGCACGTTCATCACGGAAGTAGAGACTGGACTATAATAGAGCTGTTTGGAGCAGTTTGTGAACAGTGTTTTCTGTTGGAGATGGTAAGTCCCTTTGGGGTGGACATTGGGCTTTTTCACTTTGTAAACCTATAATGTGCACAAAAAGATATATAACACAATAAAGGAAAGGGAAAAAGCCAAAAACATAATATGAGCACTTTAACTGAACCAGTGAGGTTTCGTCCATCTCAGTTGAGCATCTAAACAATTAGCATTTTTGTTACCCAGTTTTGGTGGATCTGTCCGCAGGTGCACTCAGCACTGAAGCAAGCAGGAGTCCACACAATTGTATTCTCTCTCTCTCTCTCAGTGACAGTGTCACCTATGTACTGTACGTCAATACAGCTACTGCTATTAAAGTGCCCATATTATGAAAAAAAAAACACTTTTTCTGGGATTTGTTGTTCTGGGAGTTATTTTGTCTCTCGTGCTTCCACACGCATACAAACTTGGAAAAAAAAACATCCGTGCTGTTTTGAGTGAGATACAGGTTTCTGAATGAATGAATGAACCTGAAAATGAGCATAATATGGGCGATTTAATACTTAGCTAGTGTTATTCGGGTTGTGCACCAAGTAGTAGGCACACTGTCAAAATTTCTTGCGGACTTTTCTAGTTGTCCCTTGCTATACAGAGCTATACAAAGCACTGAGGATCAATTAAAATGAATCCATCTCCTCTAGAACAACACCTCAGTTTTTCACTTTTCTTTATAGTTTAACAGAAAAAAAAGTTAAAAACTTCGTACACATGTTGGAAATTATGCAGCCAATTCAGTGGCGGATTAAAAATGTACTAAGTGAAATATTATGTAACATTAAAAAACAAAAGGAGTAGAAGGGAGGAGAAGGAAGAATAGAGAGGTGGAAGATAAGTTGTATGAATGCATGTTTGCAAAACTAGACTTTATAAACACATTTTCATGCAAAAAAAACTAGAATGCTGTATCCTATCTTTTTCACCACCCTCAATCTTTTACCTGACTGTGTGTAACATGTTCTGACAGAAAACTTCTCTCTGAGGACTGCCCGCTCTTCCCTCCATTTCTTGACAGTGTCTACAACACCTTGTGAACAGCTAATGCAAATGCAAAAAACGCAACGAGGAAAGATAAGGAAACTGGATTCAATACTTGTATCACATAAGGTCTATAATAAATATGAATAAATGAAAATTGTGTGCAAGTCAGAAGTGGTGCCCTGTTTCAGAGTTATTATGGACTTTTCCGCTGTTTCAAATGTTTATCTTTTTTTTGCTGTGACAATTTGACATCACATGCAGGTATTTTCAGTAGCTACAATGAAACTTGATGTTTTTTTCATAAATTTATAACATGGTGTCAGTCCTTGAGAATAGAAGAAAAAAGGCTTATTTTTGCCCCATCATTAAGCAATCACGAGAATCACAAAAGAAGTCCATTGCTTCTTGCACCACAAAAATGTTACTGCTACCAGTATAACCCAGAGCTAAATTGTTCCCATAGCAGATAGCAGAAGGCTTTTTGGGAAAAGTAGACAATCATTAACTTATTTAGAGGAAGATGAGGCAGGTTGGGGAAAAGAATATCAAAACGTAACATTTCATCAAAAATCCACTAGGAATTCAATAAACATCACAAAGGGATATCTAAAGTGCGAGACGACTGAAGAAAAGTAAGTGGTGGGAACATTGTAATTTGGTGACAACAGCCTTGACGGGCGGATAAAGTTTTGATTTATGAGGAAACTGTCAAGGGGTAATGGGTAGAAAAAAACATCACTGTTGACAGGAGTAGCAGGAGAAAGAAATACGGATAAAAGAGGCGGAGAAGATGAAAATTCAATGGTACTTAGACATTTGGCTTGATGGAGGGAGTGGAGGGGGAATATGGAGAGTAGGGGAGACTCAAAGAGGAAGAGAGTTGGAGAGAGACAAATAAACATGCAACAAAACCGAAGGAGCGGAAATGAAAAAGTAGGGTTACTGAGAGCGTTGAGAAAGGACTCTGAAAGCCAGAAAGAGATGTGTGTATTTCTGTGTGTGTGTGTGTGTGTGTGTGTGTGTGTGTGTGTTTGTGTACGTAAGTTAGTGAGAGAGAGGAGAGTGTGCACACTGGCCATGTGTGTCTTTATTTGACATGAACAAAGGAGATGGGAAGAATGCAGGGGGTAAAATGAGTTTAAAATGGAATTGTGTGAGGTGAGGTGAGCAAAGGAAGGTGGGGGGCAGGAGACAGAAGTAGGGGAGAAGTGGGACGGAAATGAATGGAAGCAAAAAAGGGTTGAAGTGGAGGGGATAGAAGAGAAAGTAGACAAGAAAATAAGGGAAATGGGAGGCTAGATATTTGAAGGAAGGGAAAGAATGGTAAGTAAAGAGACTGGTGGAGATTGTGGGATAAAAGAGCCAAATAGTTAGAAAAGTATAGAGGAGAGGAAGCATTAAAGGAGAATTCCGGTCGATTTCAACCCGTAGCTCTGTTGTTTGTAAATCAGGAGTACTGTCGGTAGCGAGAAAAACGAAAACAAACGGTGCCGCCTACACCGAGTTATCCTCCTGCTAGATTTTGCACCCAACAGTCTTAAACAAGGCTTAAACAGGGCAAGTTTTAAACTTGTTTTTAGCCTCTAAACATGTTCGAAATGCCATTACTAGTGCTTAGCCATGTGCAGTTATTCCTTACGAGGGAACACAGCGAATTTGACGGCAGTAGATGCGACAGAAAGGCATAAAAGTTGTGTTAATCCTTACCTCTGTTTATGTACTGCTTTCCGGTCAAGTCCTCAGCAATCGAGTGCCGATCTCATATAATCCAATATTCCAAAATGTATTTTTTCCACAAAAAAACGATTTGCAGAGGTCCTGTCCATAGTAATGAGCATGTATCAACAGGCTGTAACCTGACACCGCAGTGAAGCAGAGCTGACCTACAGTTCAAGAGTTCAGCAGCTCATTTGCATAGGTAACCTAGCAACGGCGGAGCCTGCCTGTCGGCAGAAGCAGGGAGGAGCTCACAGAGCTGACAGACGGAGCTTGGAGTTAGATCAGGACTAATATGAGAAAATGCTTCGAGTTTGTGCCTTTCCAAATTGCGGCAACCAAATGACGAGATATTTGAGCTTGAGCTTTCACCGTCTACAACCTCCGCAGCCGGGAGATTTTACCGTTATGGCTGGTTGCACTTCAGCTCCCTTGATAACTTTAGCTACATGAGAGAGATTACCGTGTTTGTAGTGAACATTGACTTCACCGAAAAGAGCGTCAAGTCCCGGTATCTGAAGGAAAATGCCATTCCTAAAGCGAAAAGACCAGCTGCAGACAAATTGGAGGTAACGTCTTTATGATTTATACTTTCCAAGGCTATTGTAATTCTCACTTTTTTTTCTGTGAAGAAATGTTTCACGGGGTTGGTGAATTTAAAAAAAAAAAAAAAAAACTAAATGTTGTAACTCCCGTTACTGAGACCCGTGTATGATATTACCGACATGTAATTAGTAATGAGTTATATTACTGCGTTACAGCAAAAATGTATATATTACTGTAATTGCCTTACACCCAACATTGATTATGATAGTTGCATCCTCAATGTTACTGTTTTGGCCATTGAGTCTGACTACAATGCTCTTTCTCCTTCTTACTTATTTAGGGGACACCATCCAGTGACATAGAGACAGAATAGCTGCAGTGCCACAGTCAACTCCCAAGAAGGCGTGGAGGAGGGCGAGCTTTGGTTATTTCACTAAAGAAGTGAGGCATTTATTTATAATAAATAATAATACATGTCATCATACTCAAAGACACTTTACCGTAAAAACCAGCACATATATCACATTAAAAACAGATAAGCAATAAAACCAACACATACAAGCATATTTAGAAGCAATTAAAAACAATAAAAACAGTAACTATCTGGTGAGAAATGTAAGATTATTGTATGTGGAAAGCTAGTCTTAAGAGGTGTGTTTTGATTAGTGTTTTGAATGTGTATTTACAACTAAAAACAAATGTACCTAAGCTAGACAGAGTCACGAAAGCCTGTTGTACTCACTCATTAGACAGCTGGCCATCAGGTCTGTCCGGTTAGATCATCCTTATAGATCAAACGGGGAAACCTATGTATGGGCGAAACAATGTCCGTTGACCCGTCCAGACCAGGCTGTATCCTTACAGCACAGGCTTTCTTCCTCGGTGGTCATTGCGATACAGTATTCACACGAGCACCACCATGTACCCGCATCAAGTGCAACCAGCCATAACGGTAAAATCTCCCGGCTGCGGAGGTTGTAGACGGTGAAAGCTCAAGCTCAAATATCTCTTCATTTGGTTGCCGCAATTTGGAAAGGCACAAACTCGAAGCATTTTCTCATATTAGTCCTGATCTAACTCCAAGCTCCGTCTGTCAGCTCTGTGAGCTCCTCCCTGCTTCTGCCGACAGGCAGGCTCCGCCGTTGCTAGGTTACCTATGCAAATGAGCTGCTGAACTCTTGAACTGCAGGTCAGCTCTGCTTCACTGCGGTGTCAGGTTACAGCCTGTTGATACATGCTCATTACTATGGACAGGACCTCGGCAAATCGTTTTTTTGTGGAAAAAATACATTTTGGAATATTGGATTATATGAGATCGGCACTCAATTGCTGAGGACTTGACCGGAAAGCAGTACATAAACAGAGGTAAGGATTAACACAACTTTTATGCCTTTCTGTCACATGTACTGCCGTCAAATTCGCTGTGTTCCCTCGTAAGGAATAACTGCACATGGCTAAGCACTAGTAATGGCATTTCGAACATGTTTAGAGGCTAAAAACATGTTTAAAACTTGCCCTGTTTAAGCCTTGTTTAAGACTGTTGGGTGCAAAATCTAGCAGGAGGATAACTCGGTGTAGGCGGCACTGTTTGTTTTCGTTTATCTCGCTACCGACAGTACTCCTGATTTACAAACAACAGAGCTACAGGTTAAAATCGACCAGAATTCTCCTTTAAGGAGGAAAGGAGGGTGCAAAGGGGAAGGACACAGGCAGTCATCATAAGAGGATGTAACAAGAGCAAAATGGGAAAGGTAGGCAGGGTGGAGGGAGGGGTGGAGGGAGAAAAGGATTAAGGGAAGAGAATAAAGGATTTGCAAAAGGATGAATAGCTACAAGAAAATATGACATATATGGATTAAGCAATTCAAGGGGAAAGGGGGATGATGGAAGGAAGGTAAGGCGGATGAAAAGGGAGACAGAGCACAAGGAAAACAAGGAAATTGTAAGCACATCAGCATATAATCAGGCAGGGGTGACCTGACCACCTAAAGAGAAACAGAGAGAGAGATTGAATGTCAATTAAATGCAACAGAAGAAAAAAACTCAGAAAGGCAGAGAACCTAAAAGAGGAAGTGTGTGTGTGTGTGTGTGTGTGTGTGTGTGTGTGTGTGTGTGTGTGTGTGTGTGTGTGTGTGTGTGTGTGTGTGTGTGTGTGTTTAGTGTGTAGGTGACAGGCAGCAGAGAAGAGAGCTAATGAGACACAACGAAAGAAAGAGAGATTGGATGAAAACACACCCGCAGAGAACAAAGTAAGGTTGGGAGAAAAAGAAAGAGAATCACTAAGTTGTAACATTATCAAGATTAAAGTGTGGAAAAAAAGAGCAAGTCATCTATAGAGAGGGGGAACTGGAGAGGTAGAAAGTATTTAAATTAGTTATTTCATGGTAGATCGTGTCCTGCAGAAACCATAACATTTAATTTCACCTTTACAGTTAAATAAATAAACAAATACATAATACTTTTGAATTGAGTTTAAAGGAAGGTTTTGGTTGTAGTTTTTTCAGTTGCATGTTGAGGCCTCATACTTTTTCTTACAAGAGTCATACAACATCTATCCCTTTCTGAACAAATGAGCAGTAACTGCCTGTGAGATCTGACTTAATAGTTATATAGGAACTAAGAAGGCATCAAAAGTGGTAGAAAGAGATGGTGAGAAAGGGAGAGAGGTTTGCAAACAGAGGAGAGTGAGACGTAGGTAAACAAGATGTTACCAAAAGAGGGAGCATGAAAGAGGGATGTACAAACATCCTTGCTGGTGGGTTACCTTCATTTCTTTTGAGGGCAATCATCTTTTTTCACTTTCAAAATAGATTAGTGCTCTGGCATCATTCAATTCTTGATCCACTCAGGCTCTGTGGATTTTAGTCCCAACTTGGGCTAGAGTTAAACTCACAACAAGCTTGACATTCAAGTAAATTCAACATTTTACCTCACCTGAACATCACCCAGCTCAGTTCATTATCTATTTTTCTTTTTCTGCCAACCTCTCTGAATGTCAGACACACTGTTTTATTCTTTACAGTGGTAAACAGATAAAAGCCAAGCAGCCAAAACTAAGGACTGCATTGTATTTTCACCTGCAGTGATGATGAGCTGGCCATGAATATAGTGCGTTCCATTTGTACTAGGAACTCGTATTCACAGAGTACCCTGAGCTAAAAATCCAACATGGCTGCTCCGTGCATCAACAGTTGTGAAAGCTGTAGTAACATACAGTTTATTAGCACTTCTGTCTCATTTGTGTCTCACTAAATCAGTCGTACACGCAGTGCTGTCCATATTCTATCTATGGACATGTTACGCTGTTTATACGCACAAAAAACTGCCTAATGTGTTGTTCTAAACTGCCATTGCTAACCATGGCTAACCTAGCTAGAGCTAATAAAAACAATGACAATCAGACTTGGAAATGGAACGCATTCAACTCGGGTGTGATGTCATTTCCGGCTTCAGCTTCCGAGTTCCGAGGTAAATGGAACACACTATTAGTCATCATTACTCACTCTGTCTGACACTGCAATGACACAGTGACACACTGTTTGGGCTTATATGAAAGGTCTTACTTAGTGCAGTTACATCCCGCTCTGGTTAGGTTTAGTTTACTTGCATACATGAAGGGTATTAATGAAACATATCCGATGAACAGAAATTCAGGAAACCCAGGTATGAGTCTATCCCAGCTGGACAAACACATGTGGCTAAAAAGCAATATGCCTCTGGATAAGCAATTTCCACACCCCCTGCTTTGTTGTCAGGAACATAAGAATTTAGAAGATAAGTGAGCTAAAACTGATAATGTTGCTCCTCTGAAGACGATATAAGGCTTGAGTCTGGTGCTGTTGGCCTTGAAAGCAAGAACAAAGGTGGCTTTTCTCATGCTTCATGGTTTTCAAAGCCACATTCTTCACAAATTATACATGTTTTTAAATACAGATACTTTTTTTAGCAAATGCAGTGTTCTTGTTCTGAAAGTGTCTTTCTTTTTTGGGAGTTGTTGTTTTGGTGGCTGGTTCAACAAGCAATATAAATTTAATCTGATGTGAAGGACACTTACAAAGTACAGACAATTGTTAGCTTCAATCCAAACAGACTTATTATTAATATTAATCACCAGAAAACACCCAGTCAAACTGCAGTTGTTACAGTAGTTGTTGTAAGAAATGTTATGGTATGTGACAGGCATCTGTGCAGCATCACATAGAAAGTTAGAACATAAGCTAACACAGCACGGCTCAGCACGACACGGCTCTGGAAGGCAGCCTGAATATCCTGCAGTCATGCGAAAGCTGTTGCCAGTTAGATCTAGTGAGAAATGTGTTTTTTTAAATGATTGCCATTCCCGTATTCATTTAACCAGCACACTGCACTTATTACACTTGTTGAATAATGTATGCTGATAAATAATTTACTGTGAGGTAAAAATGGCTTAAGTTTTAACTGTGGGCTCACAATTAGCTAAGAGTAAGAGCGAGTAACAGACAACACACACGCCCACACACACACAACCACACACACACACACACACAATTTTATTGAATTATTCAAACACTCATAATAACACACAACGCTGCACCAGGCGATATTTTTAATCTGGTCATGGCCAAACCAGATCAATGCTGAACACAAAGAGGACACAACATATTTGTCTTTCTGACTCACACAGCATAAATGTCTTTTGAAACATCCTGTTTGCGATGCCTGGCTTAAATCCAACAGTTAATGGCCGCTGAGCTACCGGAGAGAATGTTTTACAGCCATCATCATTTCTGTTTAGCAGAAACACTTTCCATGTCCAATAGAAGCACTTTGTCCTCAGAAGACATACTGCGTCATTAGTCCGATCTCCTCAGATGAAATACTATCCTTTCCTCAACTCAGGACAGCACTTTTGAGCCAGCTGAAAGTTGTAATGTACAAAAATGAGGGTTCAAAGTTGAGGATCCATCCATGTAACATCCATAACATTCTAGTTTGACATTCAGTATAACATTCAGTATTTCAAACAATTCTAACTGTTGACTGAAATGGTGGATTCATTAAGCAACTTCTATTGATGTAGCTAGCAATCAGTTATGGAATGGCCTCTTTGTACCAAAACAATATCCTTGAGAAAAATGGAAAACAGTGTTCCCTTTTGAGACACACTGTTATGTTGGAGAGACATTTAATCCATGTATTTCCCACCAACCTTTTCTATTTCAGGAAGAATAATGAAATTAACTGAACTCATCTGCTGCAGATCCATAAGTATAAGGTCAAGGTTTTACTATTTCTCTTTTGCTGATGTATTGAAAATGTGTTTAAAATCTTCCTCTATGGATTCCATTACTGCTTCTGTTTCTCTTGACAGGAGGACGATTGGATCTTTTAGAGATAAAAATGTACTGGATAATTTGTCAATCCATTTTGTACATTCATGGCCCCCTGATGATGAACCCTGCACTTCTCCTACGCTTCTCTTTCTGCACCATTAGGTTGACATTTGTGGTTTTTAGTGAAATGTCTGGAGAACCATTGTATTAAGGCTGTCACCCCCAAACTTTGCCCCCCCCCCCCCCCAACAATGATTTATAATGGTTTTGGAATGCACAGAAAAATAATGTTGTGCCACTGATTGGGGTGTCAGATCAGAAAAGGCGGTGTCATTTTTTTTTTTTTTTTTTTAAAGATTATTTTTTGGGCATTTTAGGCCTTTAATTATAGGACAGCTGAAGAAGTGAAAGGGGAGAGAGAGGGGGAATGACATGCAGCAAAGGTCCGCAGGCCGCTGCGTCGAGGTGTAAACCTCTACACATGGCCGCCCGCTCTACCAACTGAGCTATCTGGGCGCCAAGGTGGTGTCATTTTTAAGTGTCTTTTTTCCTATTGACTGTTTTGGCCTTCCGCCAGGCTGAGGTGGGTGTGGCTTACCTGTGTCAGAGTTTACAAAAGTGGAAGTTAAGGACAGACTGGCACACAGTTTTACATTAGTGGTGTTATTCAACTTGTCAATGAAATTCATACTATTTAAACCATTCCCGCTTTTCCAACTATTCTCACTACTTCTTCTTACGGATTTAATTATTAATCCAGTTTAGTTTTAGCTATTTAGCTATTCAGCATTCACACACATTTGCTGCAGGAAATGCATTTTCTAGTTGTAAATGTGAGCATGCTAACACACTGAACTAAGATGGTTAACATGGCAAACATAACTGCTAAACATCAACAAGTTGATATTAAACATGCTGATGTTAGCATTTCGCTCAAAGCACGGCGATGGCTGTAGACTCCAAGTCTTGTTTTACAGGACAGGACAAATGATCTCCAGGATTACTACAACTTGTCTTATGTCTTCAGGTAATGTGACTGCAGTGGGAACTGAGACAACACTCATTAAATCTGCCTCTCTCTGTATCGACTTTATCCTAACTGTCAGCATCTTGAATGATAGGATGAAAATGAACCAACGGCTCATCTGACAAATTAATCTTTATTCTCCGCAGCAGAAGGGTGATCCTCGATAGCCTGTAATGTAGGCAAGGATATCACGCACGCCTCTTACATAGCCATTGGGGCTAACTTTACGGGAAAGCTCTACTTGCAATGTCACGTTACATAAACTCCCTCACCCTCCATTTTCTCTCAGCTTGACTGCTTCTAACCCTTAAGCAATCCCACAACACTAAGCTCTGATATTTTCCCTGGGCTGCTGCAAAAACCTTCCAAGGGGTTGTTGGAAGTCTTCACTAAAAAATAGATGAAAATATGTGCAGGCATAGTTTTCCTTTGATAACACTACTTTGTCCAAATCAAGAAGAGTATATAATTGCAGCCTTTTTTTCTTTTCTTTTTTATAAATGCAACTTCCTAAAAAATTTATGTTGTGTAATCTACAGAGGAGGGTTTTGAAAGCCATTTCTTGGCAGCAACGTTAAGGTTTGCTTGAAGAAGTGTAAGGCCTTGACCTTACTGCACACTGGTGTGTCATGTGCTCATTGGTGAGTTCTGTGAATTGAATTATCCATTGTGAAAGCCAATGAAGCGCAGAGGAAGAAGTAAAGGGGTGGAAGAGATGAACAATAAAATAATGAACAGGAAAGATAACAAAAAGGAGTGATAGATACAGAAAAGACTAAAGAGAGATGTGTTCGTTGTGCAAAACAATGCCTCCAGTATCAGCCTCATGAGAACCATGGCAATCTTCACCAAAGGACAGCTTGGCAGGGTTGATTGTAGCACGTATGTTGCTGTACTGCTGATTGTATTACTAACTATTTATTTTATTTATTTACCTAATTTTAACCAAGCTATTATCATATTCATGCATATTTGTGTAAATGGTATGCGTACCCTTCTTACGATTGAACGACATATATGTATTCAGTGACATTGCTTAAGTTATTCTCCCGTTTCTATCTACAACCCTATTTAATATGAATATGTATATATGCATGTATTATTTTACTGAGAATCTCCAAGAAAACAGGTGGGAGTTCAGAGCCTTGCTTAGAGGCACCTGTGTATTTGAAAATATTTTTATATACTTTTATTTGGAACATATTTGTCCCTCTCATAGTAAACAGTGTAATGAGTAAGCTCTGGCCTGCAGTGGTAACCAGGCTGAGAAGAGTTAGCAGGCTGATACAAGTGATACAGTGCAGAGCTGAGGGCATCACAGCCGAACATTAAAGTTCCTTTGAACTCCTGTAACTTTAATTCTCTTTGACATGGAGAGATGTAGCTGTGAGGCACACTATGTACAATACGATTAAGATCAGTGAACCACAACTACCATAAAATAATAATGTTATCCTCTCTCTGCCCGTCTGTCTGTCTGTCAGCTTGGCTGGAAGCACTGGTTTTCCCTACTCAAGGTCATTTTCAGTCAATGGAGACCAGTAATGTGCTTTCTCACACAAGGAGGACTGGACCATGCGAATTACACATTATTAATTTGTTTATGAGGCACAAAAGCGTAATGAAGATAAACTGTTTTGCCACATTTGCAAAAGTGCTGAGCTTACATCACTTTTTTTTCTTACAGGCAGTTGTAACTTATGGGTTTGAAAGTGTCTCCATCTCAGCGAGAATGCTTTCTCAAACATTGGTTTACAAAGGAAAAGGTTGACTGTTTCCTCAGCTTTCCATCAGGGAGCTGCTCAGAAAACCCACTTTCTTCCACTTTGTAGATTTCATCTGATTTATCAAGTGGAAAAAATGTATGACAACAACAATGAATGTACATTCGGCCGTGGATACCACATGACAATGGTGCTTAACGTGTAGATGTTTGCCCTTAGTGGAGGTCCTTGTAAACTGGATTCATGATGACAACGCTAACAACACTGCAAAAATGGCTCAGTACCAGTTATACCATCACATGCCACTTTGGTACTTCAGGATAATTTTGGTTTAATGAAACTTGTGTCTTTGTTTTATAGCTTTGGCCATCATTTTTTTTGGATATGATGAAATTGTATTCAACAAAGTAATATGGAAGCACTGCGATGTGGCTATAATATGCAAAAAACATGAGCGATTGAATAATCAGGCAGGTTGTAATCAAACCAAACTGTTTAGCCAGTAAAACCAAAAGTAAGCATACCTTTTACATCGGTAATAATCCCTCAATGCAAAAGTAACTGTTGGTAAGTATGTAAGTTGAACCAGCAAATTGGTCTGTGAATTGTGATGGAAGTTTACCACTGTTTGAATTGTTTTTCAGGTTTCATCTACAGTATATCTATTTTTTTATAGGAGATATTGTTAAATGGATCTGCAGTAGAGCATACATAACTGTTGCCATGCATTTATGTAACATGCATAAGCTTTTGCTGTATGAACAAACTGAATGGCTCTTCCCTCTCTGCCGTCTGTATCTCTGCCTTCTTTTCTTGTCTACATCAATGACAAGTGTTGTAATTACAGTCGTGTTCCGACTCCATCTACAGTTTCACAGAGGAGCTCTGACAGCTGAGCAGGACTTTGACACTCCGTCGGCGCTAACGCTTTACAGCCTATCACTAAAAGAGACTCCGGGGCGGGGACAAAGCCAGGCTGAGGGTGTGTAGTCAGGGTGTGTAGTTATTTGTGCAGAGAACGTACTTCAGAGGAGCATGGATTGTTGTTTTTTTAGCATGTTACAGGCACACTGGCAGTTGGAGGCTTTAGTGCCTTGCTCAAAGTGGATGCCTCCCATCATAGGGGTTTTACAGATTCATCAACAGTCTCAACCTTCTAAGTCAGCATTAACCAATGGGACCCCTGCTGAGAGGACTTACAGCCTCTTCACTGAGTTTTACATTGTGTTGCATTGTGTTATTGGCTCGTATTGGACAGGAAATCTAGTTGAACGCTTAACGGCATAAAAGGAGGCTTCTATAGCAGTGAAAACAGGAAGAAATGAGAGTTAAAGTTCATTTGTGAGCTTGGAAACAGTAGTTGACAAAACAATCTCACCACAAGCTCCATTTAAACGAGGTTCTGGTGCTTTCAATTGTATCACAAGATCTCCTTCAACCAACCAATTGTAATCAGTAATTGTTTTATGTGTGAACTGTGTATTGCAACTGTATATATTATTACTAATATGTTCAATCATTTTTATATGTATTGTAATTTTATATGGCATGTAATCAGGGCGTCATTGGAAATGAGAGCTTGCTCTTAATTGGCCCTCTCTGAAAAAAAAAAAAAAAAAAATATATATATATATATACTGTATATATATAAGATATAGCTCAACTGAGGAAGATTGTGTGATATGATTGCTGTCATCATCAACAGCTAAAAACTGGAGCTGTATGTGAGATTATTTTAGAAATAAGAAATTTAGCATCTACAATAGGATCACAAACTCAAAACAGCTAAGAAATGGACCTTGTGTGATTTTGCTTTGTCAGAACCTGGAACCGTGAAAAGAGTATGCAATCAACATACTAACTGTAGAGGTTTAGACTTTTGTTAGTCAACCTAATCTTATCGTTTTCAGCTCTTCAGAAAGCAAGTAGAGCTCCAAGTTGCTCCACTTTTCAATAGAAAGCAGTAATGTTTTTAATCGCACTTCATTAGCCTGGTTTCGGACCACTAAATCACCCTCCATATCTCTGATATGTTCAGCCAATCAAACAGGTCTGCTGGTGGTGGTGTTGTAGTTGACTGCTTAACAAACAATGAACAAATACGAGCTTTGTAGGTGGGGTTAAAATTAGTTATCTTTCATATTTATCAAGCTACCTATGTCTGTATAGCGACAGTAAGTTATTTTCATGATGATGAATCTTCTGCCTCTAACCAAACTGTGGCATCACCTCATCCCTGCATTCAGCGCCTTTCTGTATTCATTTTAAATTAAACCTGCTGCTTTGCATAACAGTACAATCTCCACTCTCACAGGTACTAAACCTTGGCTTTAAGGGCAGCCTCAGACTGAGGCTCCAGCTCCGGTATATTTTCATATCTTATTCTCAGGAGCAGGCTTGGCCACAGCCGCAAATTAAATAACCTATGAAGCACACTTTATTTACTTATAAACACAAACAGGGTAGCGGACATCCTCCATCAAAACCACCTGCGAGCCCCAAGATATAGAGTATAAGAAATTATGCTGTTTAGTACGGGTCTCACACACACACACACACACACACACACACACACACACACACACACACAAATGAAACACTAAAACAAACACATTGCAAATACAATTTCATTGCTGGACAAGGGAAACAGTTTTGGATGTTCTTGACTCTGCTCAGGGGAAATTATGTCATGATGCTGAAACAGTGCCCGGCAGCTCATTCACTTAGCTAAATAAACATCCACAAAACACACGCACGCATGCGCACAAACACACACACACACACACACACACACACACACGGTAGACTGTCTTTTCCCTCTCTTTCTCTTACATGCACGCACACACACACAGATATGCAACCATCACCATTAGTCATTTATGGTCTAAGCTATTTTAACTGACAGAACAGCAAACAGCATACTGCAGGGAAGGTGCCTATCGTGCCATCTGCTGAAGCTTCATGGATGCCATAAAACATCTCAAACTAACATTAAGGTGATAAACCTTCTTGGTTCCCTTTCACACTCACACAAGCACACACACACACATACACACAAAAACTGCCCAGTTTCTTCTTCTTTTCAGATGGAACAAATTTGACCTTTGAGCCATTTTAAGCTCTGCCACAGTTCAGTGCAGCATGATAATGACAAGATGTCCTTTACTTTTGTGAAACACACACACACACACACACACACACACACTTAGTTACCTCCTGTATGCACATACTGTATACTTACACAAGAATAGATATACACATTTATGAAGATAAGGGAGAAAATTACAATACACATACACACACACATTTAAATTCAAGATATTTTGTGGATTATAATGAAACCTTCTCCATCCCCCAATTGCTAGTGAACCCAGATCACCACACACACTTACATGCACTCATACACACTCACATGGTTTAGTTCTTCTAATATCTTGTTCAGTTGTTGGCATTTATGGTCTCTTTTCCTGTTTTTATGACTTACATGGCACCGGATGCCTGAGTCATCCACAACCTGTCCATTCAACTGGGACTGATTTAGAAGGGCTATCACCAGGTGCTATGCACACACATGCACGCAAGCACACAAACACACACACACACACAAACACTGCACACCATGTCCTCAGGGACAGACCTAACCCTGGGAAGGGAGGGTATAAGGAAACATAAAAATAGAAAGAAAATCATGTATGGGCTGTGTGGAGATGCTCAGCAGGACAAGGGAAACAATGAGAATTGATGGAGATGAGGCTGACAGCTTCCCTGTTAATTGTACAGTTCAGTGTCCTCATCTCTGCTGATCAGGGAACAGCGCCAAGCCTGATTTCAATATTTGTAGTTTTCATTCTAGCTGCGTCAACACTGAAATGCTAAAACAGTTGAAATGTGCATAAATCTCTTCTTCCCTCCCCATCAATTTTAATGGATTTAATCAAGGGTTATACTGTAAGTGCTACATACTGTACTGAGACCCTCGATCAAATCCATATTTTACAATCATCGGGCAAGATTTCTTGTTACATGCACTGAAAAAATTATTATTTCACAGGAAAAATTATTTAATTGCATTACTTTTCATTGGTTCAGCTCGGACAAAGGTACCTTTGAAGTTAAGCTGACATTTGAATTTTCCTCACTTTATGTTTTTTTTTTAGGAAAATAAATAATATCGATTATTGCAGCTATTGCACTCATTTTATTTTCCATTTCTCAAAAGCAATTTTTTGACATATTTTTTTGAAAACAATGGCTAGCTGCCCCTCTCACCTCTGCACTGAGATAACATATCCAGTCTCTTCACTGAGGGCTCAGAGAAGAAACTGACATCAACCCTCCATCAAAGTACAGTACTGGTAAGACAGCCAAAAAGCCTCCAAAGAAATTGTAACTTGTCGTAGCACAGCTAAAAGCACAGCTGTTACTAATATGATAATGATTTTTCTATTTTATTTATGTGTCCCAGTAAGCCGTGACAGTGTGACAGAGTGACAGAGCCAGCATGAACAAAAGCAGATACCTGAAACAAGCAGCTAAATGGAACTCAGCTGCTTGTTTAGTTATTATTTACACTTTTTTTTTTTTTTTTTTACAGTTTTTCCTACTGTACCATGTCAAAATGTCTATGTCAAAGTGAAAGACCTTTTACTGAAGAAACAGAGCATTATTGGGATTAGTAACTGTATACAGAATTTAAATCTATAATTCTTTACACTTGTTACTGAAAGAAATAATCACATTACTTTAACAAATTATGCAGTACTATTTTACTGCCCAACACTATTTAACAACAACAACAAGGAAAAATAGGTTAACAATAATATTATGGCTGCTATAGACTAGATGTCGCTTAAATTGCATCCCCAACTCCTCCACTTGCCTCCCTTCCTCGCGTCTTAGTCCATCCCACCGAGGGAGCACAGAAGAGACACGAGGAAATCATGGAAGGAGAGAAGCAACGAGCAAATGGGTTTTAGAGGGATGAGATGTCCTTTCCTCTGAAGCGTCACATGAATTTGTCTGCTGGGCGGAGTTAGCAACGGCTTTCAGTTGCACGGCTTCAGGAAGGCTGCTCTCGTGTACCCTCGGCTATAGCTCCTCCATGATCCCTCCTCGATGCTCGCTCCTCGGCCCTCGGGGTAGAAATAAGGGCTTTGAGACGGCCTTCACGGAGGAGGGCCAGAACAACTTCCGGTTCAGCCGAGGAGCTAGGAGCAAGTAGCTATGAAGTAAGGGACATAAGATGCAGCTCATGTATATTCACATTTGGTTCAGTTGCTCTAGTTCTATCCTATTCTACTGTATAGGCAAGGCAAGGCAAGGCAGCTTTATTTATATAGCACATTTCAGCAACAGGGCAATTCAAAGTGCTTTACATAAAACATTAACAGTATAGCAGCCAATTCTCAACGTCCTCCCCCAACTTTTTGCGGGGAAGATGGAGTAATAAGTTGTTGCTCAGTGAGTCATACTGTAATATTAGCATAGTTAACTGGTAGTTAAAGAAATGCCAACAGTATGAATTATTTTTATATTTCTTTATTCTTTGACTTTACATTTTGTTCCCTTGTATCAGTATGTACTGTACTGGTACACTGTTAGCAAAAAAAACACACACAAAGAATGAAGCTTTAGGTTGCGGGCCATAATTAAAGCATTGCAAAATGATCTTACCTGAAAGCAAACAAAATAATAAAACAAACTAGTTTCGTAAAGGTTAAAGCTCTTTGGGCTAAGAACAAGTCCATCTACATTGGTGCTAGTCATTACCCATGAATCATTGCCTTTTGTTGGATGGATTATCCCATCATGTTTGAGAAGGAGCAGGGCAGGAGTTATAGTCAGAGAGAAATACATTTTAAGTCCTGAGTGTGTGGGAGCCATTAGCCGTAGCGCCATGTTATTATGTGCCTGTCACCTCAATGATAAGTGGCGCTATTGTGGGCAGCACTGCACTGTATATGAGAAATTTATATAGAACTATTATAGGAGAGGCAGAACATCAGATTTTTTGAGCATGGTATTATTAAAGTCTGATGTTTTTATGTCTAATCTATTCATTTTATACATTTTCCTAGGTCATTTATGGTGTGTGTGTGTGTGTGTGTGTGTGTGTGTGTGTGTGTGTGTGATGTATCCAAGCCAATAAGAGCTTTTTGACATGACCATTAATATCTCTCACTTATTATCAAATTGTCTGCATTAAAGGAACTTGAAAACTTCAAGAAGAGAGAAATTCACGGAAATTTTAATTACTTCTTCTTTCAAAGATCAATATAGGGGTGGCAGTGGCTCAGTGGTAGAGCAGTTGCCTGCCAATCAGAAGGTTGGTGGTTCGATCCTTGGCCCTGCAGTCCCATGTCGAAGTGTCCTTGGGCAAGACACTGAACCCTGAGTTACCCCCGATGCTGTGCATTGGTGTGTGAATGAGTATCTGATGAGCAGGTGGCACCTTGTACGGCAGCCTCAGCCACAGTGTATGAATGTGTGTGAATGGTGAATGGTTCCTGTACAATGTTAAAGCGCTTCATATAGCCTATCCTAATTTGCATTAAAAAAAACATGCTTTCCACTAGTCAAGTGAAGTAATAATGTGTCAAATTTTAAACATTTATTCTACTTTTTGATTAAAAGCCTCTAAACGGTGGCAAAACAGAAAAAAAATGTCTGTCAAAATCTGTACTTAGTATAATTATGTACAAAATGTCGGTACGACAAGGACATTTTGAATGGTTATCAAGCATGACAGCTCAAAAAAAGTGCTGTAATTCTGCGGGATGAAGCCCTTGCTGTGTGCTAGTGTTCTTTTGTCTGCATAAATCCACTTGTGTAAGTTCATGTGTGAGCTAGCTGTTGTTAATGAGTGTATTCTGGTCAGACCAGGGGAAAGATGTTCTGTATAATTAAACGTGAAATCCACCGTCACGCTTCAATGATGGTCGGTGAGGATGATGACAGATGATAATCAAATAAGCAGTGCAGGAAAAAAAAGATTTGATAGGTATTTAAAATGGCAGGGCATACAGTGTTAGGAGGTGTTAGGAGTGTTAGATGGAGGGGTAGGGACAGTGAAAACAAAGCGATTAAAGAAAATAACTTGATTTTAGCCATGCGATCGGCATGGCACTTAAATGTCAACTGTGGATTTTCATGGACTCATGGACCTCAGAGGATGAATCCAACGGACATTGGTGATCCCCTTAAAGTGCCCATATTATGAAAAAAACACTTTTTCTTGGATTTGGGGTGTTATTTTGTGTCTCTGGTGCTTCCACACGCATACAAACTTGGAAAAATAACCATCCATGCTGTTTTGAGTGAGATACAGGTTTCTGAATGTGTCCTGCCTTTAGTCTCCGGGTGAGCTGTTCAAAATCTGCAGGGTTTTCTACGTCAGCAGCCGAGACGATCGTGTCTCTTCTGTGCTTCCTCGGTGGGATGGACTAAGACAACAAAAATCTGGTGTTTTTTGAAAATTAAACCATGTAAACCTATTCTGGTACAACCTCAAAATACATTTATGAACCTGAAATGAGCATAATATGGGCACTTTAAAGCAACCCCAAAGATTCTTTTGTACCTTAAAATAATGTTTCCAAAATTGTTTCAGTGGTTCATCAACTCGTAACAGGGTGAACGGCACTTCTGCATTCACTTTGCGCCCCTCTATCTGCTAAAACCGCACTATGCAAGTTTGCCAGGTCAGGTAGCGGATCTGTAGTTCGAATGACAGCAGTAATGGACAATTCCGCTTCCAACCTGTAGGGGTATATTGTAAGTGCTTTGGTGTTGCTTTAACAGATTGACATTTTGGGCTTTTAGTGAAGTGTCTTGACAACTGTGAGATTGATTGCCATGGAATTTGGTACAGATATCCATGATGCTCAGAGGATGATCCTATATGACTTTGGTGATCCCCTGACTTCTCCTCTATCCTACATTAAATTTGACATGCACATTCATGTTGGTCTCAGGATGAATTGCAATAACTTTGCTGACCTCTTCACTTTTTATCTAGTCCCATCATCAGGTACAAAAGTACAACCTTGTCTTTGGTTTATGATCAAATACCTGCTAAACTGATGACATACTTGTCAGCCTCAGCTGTACTTTGTTTTAGTGTCAATTAGCAAATGTTAACACGTTAAACTGGAGAACATGGTAAACATTATACCTGCTAATTATCAGCATGTTAGTATTGTCATTGTGAGCATGTTAGCATGTTCAGGTTAGCATTTAGCTAAAAGCACTGCTGTGCCTATAAGTACAGCAACACAGAGCCGCTAGCATGGCTGTAGACTCTTAATCTTATAAGTATGTCACACATCTATGTTCTGTATCTGGATAATGCATCAACAAGCTGATGAAGCATTCACAACATGAGTAACAATAGAAGTACACTCACATATATGTAAGCCAATAGAATGATTTTGTATGGTTATGCTCCAGCAATCGTGCCTGTAGTGGCACAGAAAGCACAATTTAATCTTGACATATTGCAGATAGGTGAGCTGTGAAATATTAATTTTCCCCTTCCTCATTATTGCTTCATGGTTTTGATGGAGAGAGAAAAACACTGTGAGAGAAACGAGGACTGAACTCTGTATGTAAAATTTTCCACAGACTATTCCAGGATTTTATAGCATTTCCTCTTCACATAATAATACACAAGAAGTCCCAGGTGAAGCCATCTTTTACTTATTTATTTATTTTTTACTGCATTTCTGCTTTACTGGCCTTATGTCTGCTCGTTAAAGCTTTAAATTAAATGGACACCACGCTGCATTTTATGAGAAACCATTGCTTTAATTAATCAAAACAACCATAAACATAAACCATAAACGAAGATCACTGAATCAGCAATTGAAGGGATATTACATGCATATTGTGTGTGTGTGTGTGTGTGTGTGTGTGTTTGTGTATCTGTTGTTGACTGCATGAACAAATTAGTAAAAACTAGGTAACTGCTTCTAGATTTAGGCATGATGCAATAACAGAAATCCTTAATCAGATGGATATAAAGTAGGCTAGTCTCGCATTGCCAGACCTTCCTCCACCGTGCTGCGGAGGAAGGTCTGGCTAGTCCACACAGCATTCTGGGAGAAAAACGTGCTCTGGTTTATTGGAATTTCTTTAAACCAATCACAATCATCTTGGCAGGTGCTAATTGCAGATGGAGCAATGTTGACCCTGCAAAATAGCCTCAGGAAGGAACTTGTTTTGGTGGAACACGTGTACGTTCAAAGGTTGTTTTAGTCGTGCAACAGAAAACCCACCGGAGTTTAAAATGCAAAGAAAGCTGAAGGTGATGGACATCCGGCAGAAATGAGGGACATCCGGCAAAATTTCCAGCGGCACCTGAACAATCCCAAAAATGAAACGTCTATATCTCGTCGATATAGACTAAAAGTAGGCTAACTACATAACCTGTATGTATCAAAGATATTTCCTTACAGTCGTTCTACTGAACAGGAATAAGATCAAAGTTGAAGGCTAACTACTGTTTCTTTCAACCTGGACCCTATTTTCCTATGTTTTTGTGTCTAAGTGACTGATGGGAACAACAATCTTTGACATTGGTGCAGTATCTGCAGTTGGCATCGGCGAAACAAGCTACAATGTAAGTTAATAGGGCAATTGTCCATCTTGTATTTACCTTCACAAAAGTGCTCATTTTGCCACCAACTCAGATTAATATTCTAATTGTCTGACAAGATTATGGAAAGAATCCCTCCAGATGATAGACCTTTAAAAATAGGGTCCAGGTTGAAAAAACAGTAGTTACCCTTTAAGTGATGTGCTCTCTGATGAGAGAAATGAATGTTGTTCTACTAATGTTGCAAGATCAGTGCTTAAGGAACATGTTTTGTTTCTCTTCTTCTCTCTCTCTCTCTCTCTCTCTCTCTCTCTCTCTCTCTCTCTCTCTCTCTCTTTTTCTCTCTTTTTTCTCTCTCTTTCTCTCTCTCTCTTTCTCTCTCTCTTTCACTCTCTCTCTCTCTCCATCATTATGATACCAAACATCCTATGTCCTTTGTAAATGTGAAATTGTTACAAAAATACATTTTGAAGGATTAGGAAGAAACGAGAACATCCAACACACACCTGCATCCAAAGGCACACCTGAAGACACACGCATACTCAGATAATCTAGGGCTGAGGTTTAACCAGTGTTGAACAACTCGTTTCAGATGAGTTCTTCTCACCAGAGTTTTGGCAAGAGCTGTGGTTAAATATTAGTTTTTCTGGAGGCTGACAGATCTCATTAGTGAACTGACATTTTACTGATAAACTGTTTAACCCTCTGAGGACGGAAGATGCTACAGTGTGTCCAAACAATGTTTGACAAAACTCCTATATAAAAAAAGCGATATTACAAAATTTCATTTCAGACGTCCATTTACTATTTTAATCATATACGTATAACCTAAGACTTTGGTAAACTCATTTCAAGAACTGAAATAATTAATACAACACATCATTAGTTAAGGTTTGTTTTCAAAAGAGATTTGAGGAATTTCAAAAAGCCAGCACCAACGTTTCTGCTTTAGCGCTAAATTATCTCTTTACACATTGCTCTAGAAAAAATGTGGGCGTCACTATACGTGAGTTTGTTCTGAACATTTTGATATGAAACACATGTGGAACAGTTATAGTCAAATACCTAAATAAAAGGTAAATTTAAGAAGATATGTGAAAATGCCTGATTCATGATATCAGTACTTGCTGGTCTGTCCATCAGCACCTAGCATCATGAAACGGGAGACCTCTGAGTTAAAGTGCTGATTTTCAGAACTGCCGTAGTAAATGTGCATTCATCTTCTATGTATATCTGTCAGTGTGTTAAGAGCATATGGGACATCTTGCCATTTTCATGCTGTAATGCACTCGGTGATAGAGAAGCAACATTGCTCCGAGGTCTTATCATTTCCATCTGTCCAACCAAAAGTACCAGTCGGGTCAATGAGAAAGACAAGATGATTAAAGTAGTTAAAGAGAAAAGAAATTAAGAAAAGAAAGCAGAACTAAGAAAACTGTGCACGAGTGTCTCTTAGAGAGACAATAGGTGTATACTTCAAGGCAAATTAAATGCAGTGAATCTAGGCTAGCATATTTGACTTTAGAGATTTGCCCTACATCCTTGTCCTTGCTGACTGCCGACATCATAATAACTATTTTTGCAACACTAAAGCTCCATCTCCATTAATTTGAGATACACTTGGCTCTTACAGGTACATCCTACTGTACCAATGCAATCCTTTCCCACTTCAACTATTTTTACCTAGCCTGGTTGACACCAGACCCTTCTCGGTTGTAACTGAGAGTGGGTCTGAGCAAAGTTCATCAACTGGTTGCTGCGCTTTGGTGGCAGTCATGTTGAATGTAAACAAAAAGCTGCTCGCCGTCGCTGCGCCATCGTCATCGTGTAAAGCCCGCCTCAATGGTTGTGATTGGTGCCTCGATTTGGAAAAGTTGGAAATGGGCTTGAATGGGCTCTTGGCCAGACTGACTTGCAGAGCAAATCTCAAACTTGCTGGAAGTTCGTCAGGGTTTTCCCAGGCTACTGTTTACCTATTCTTACTCAAAACACATTGCCCACTGTCTTTCCTATTGTTTGTGTTAGGAGAATAAGCTTTCAGTGAGACAGAATCGTAGGCTACTGTTGGTGCTGATTTAGTAGTCACCCTTGTGAGGATTTTGTGTTCATGTGTGTGTGATTCACACAGGAAGCAGAACAAATCTAGCGTTCTATGATTAGACCACGACGCTTTATACCCATAGGGCTCAATATCCTGGAAAAATGAGATTCATTCACTGGAAAGGCTGCACTGTTTGTATGTGTGTTTGTGTGTGTGTGTGTGTGTGTGTGTGTGTGTTGTTGTACTTTCATTCTGGTGGTAACAACATTGGTTATTTATGTATTTTTTTTCTTTGACCTTACCAAGAGAAATGCAAAGGCCATTTTAGAAAAATAAGGCCATTTTTGACAATCCTTGATTCATTTTTGGTAGTTGAGGGTAGGAGTTTTATATTATAATTTTAAGAGAGGGGATGTATTTTAAGAGAGTGATGTTAGTATATGCCAGTACACCTTAAAGCTGCACTAATCACTATTTGTATGCTAAAAAATAATGAAATTACTTGACCAATGTGAAATGATACAGATTGTAGTAATAAACCCATTTTTCACTCCCCCTCCTAACAGAGAGTGCATATTGGAGTTTTTCAACAGGTGGCCAGATATACAACTCAAAAAGAATGCTAATGTTGCTAACAAATTCACCATAATAACATTATAAGCTATGTTGGCATTAATAATGCAGCTTTAAAATACACTTTACCTAACATTTTAGCTGTGATGGTCGGAGCTTAGATTAGAGTAACAGATTGTCAACACAGTGTTCTTTTAAGATGTATTTTTCAGACATCCACCTCATGCTGATCAAATGAGATACACTTCTCTTGTAATCAGTTGTCTACACAGCTCGCATAATGGCGTGCATTTCACCTGCGCTCTATGCACAACTGTGACCCACTGCGTCTTTCTAGGTTGGAAGTCTATTAACCTGCCGTTACAAAGATTGTGTATTGGTCTGTGATTGCAGCCAAATCTCAGGACTGAAGCTGCTGCTGTGTGGCGCTTTGCAATGACAGCACACACACACACACACACACACACACACACACGCACACACACACAAACTGGAGGCCAATTGAAAAGGTGCCCAAAGCTGACTGATGACCATGTCTTTGAAAATCACTTCCCTTGAAATCAAATTGAAGCATCAGTCACCATGCATGAGCTCATCCTTCTTTGTCTAGCTCCCTTTCTTTCTCTCTCTCTCTCTCTCTCTCTTTCTGTCCATCACGTCCCCCTCACCTCATTTCATCTTCATTCTTCTCTTCCTCCCTGCAGGACCATCTTTATCTCAATCGTACTTGTCTTCACTCCACCATTCTTTCTTAGTGGCTTCCTTCCTCCCTCCTTCCTTTCTGTTTTTACTCCTTTATTATGTTGCATCGCCTCTTCACTCACTCAAATTCCCTTCCTTCATTGACTTCCTTCCCTTTTTCCATCTCACCGTCAACTTCCACTCCATCCCTTCCTCCATCTTCTTTGTTTTTGCATCTTTTTCTCTCCTTGCCTCTTCTCCTCCATCCCTCCTCCCTTATTGCATCCTTCTCAAAGGGAGTACACAGGCCCATCTATCACCTACCTGGTTGCTTATGGATGCCGGGATATGGAATTCAACTTTTTATTATATTTTTCTCTCAGCATTTTTACAGTCATTTGTCTAAAATCTTGACAGCTCAGCCACAAAGCTTTGAAAGAGAACTGGAGAAACACACCTGCTGTGTGCCTAATGACATTGAGTCGAATGTGTCTAATCTACAAGGCTGAAGATGATGGCTTTAAGTGCCTGCTTGTTCAAGTTGTTCAGGACTGACAGTTTGGACACCAAAGTTAAAGCTATAAAACAAATTAATGCATGAAGCAGAACTGAGATATGATAGAAACAATAGCAGTGCGAATTAGTGACTAAATACCGTGTTGGAATACATGTTAAATATGTTTCATGTTGTCATCTACAGACAACCAACAGGTAGTTATTTAAGTAAAGGCTGCTAGTCTTTCCACACAATCATACTGTGAAGAATAGCCAACCAAGGAGTTGATTTTATTTATTTTTTTGACAAAAACAACCTGAAATCAACTAATATTGTAGAGAACAGGAATAAAAAAAAACTAAAAAACATTGCGTTAAACTGAAAAAATAAATGTTGTCGTTGAGTGTAATCCAGGATTATACAGAAACTTCCAAATCAGTGTTCTTCTCTGTGGAAGGGGTTGCCAGAAACAGTATGAAACTGTTGGTCTGTCATGAGTTTAGAGATTAAACCTGTGTTGTCTGCCATGTGGTCTTGTAAACCCCTTTGCTGTGTCCTCAGAAGCTGCAGTTTAAACTGCATGTGTGATTCATGCTGCGTTCCAGACACAAGTTTTAGCCCGTAAATTACGACTTCAAGTCACGACTCACAACTTGGTAGCACTCCAGGCAAAGTCACGACAAACCCTTCTAGCTGGCGTTAGCTAGCGGCTACCTACCATTGACGTTAGCTAGCACCAGATGATACTAGCGATTTCTAGTCTGCAACATATTTTGGGCTTCATTTAATAAACATAACCTGTAGTAGTACACAATCGTATGTGTATTGTTTTGATTACAATGTGTGGAATTACTTTACTTTGCCTATTTACAGTATGTATATTTATTTCTATTTGTCATTGTTAATCAACGGCGTCTGTACAGCATCAACAGGGGTCGACATTGATGTTTATGTGTGTGTGAAGTCAAAACTGTAACTGGGAGTACAACGATCTGGTATGAGTTTACGAGTAGTAAGTTAGGGGTTTCATTGCCGTTCCATGGCACTTTCATGTGTAGAAGTTTGTGAAAACACGATTTACGGGGTGCCTGCAATGCACAGTAAGTTGAAACTCAGTTGTCAGACCTCACCATATGTTAGGTTTAACTTAAACGTGAAAGTGAACAACTTGTGTTAGTGAGGTTTAAGGTTATAGATTTCATTATATTGCAAATTCAAAATGTGAGTTTTTCCCAAATCAAATGTAAAAGGGCAGTGATAATATTGTAGTTTGTGCAGGTTTAACTGTCACAGCTGTGGCTATAGGCACACCTGAAGCTTGTTGACATTGTTAAATGAACACGTCTCTCTCTCTCCGCCACTAAACGGTTCACAGAGTGAAATACAGACCTTGTGCACCACTGAGCTCAGCAGGGAGTGCAGCAGGACCACGGCGACAGCTGGAACCAGGATCTTGGTGCCAACGTTCTCCAAGGAAATACGCTGGGGGAAAAAAACATAAGGACTCCGTGGAGTAAACTCCCCAGAAGCTAGGATTAGTAACAAGCATTTCTGGGACGGGATATACACAAATAGTAATAGTAATAGAAAGGGAGAGGAGAGAGCAGCTCAGTGTGTCAAAGGAAGGAAGTCCCCCGGCAGTCTAGAACTATAACAAGGTCAAGAGAAGGATTTTAAACTCAATCCTGGATTCAACAGGGAGCCACTGCAGAGAAGCTAATACAGGAGAAATATGATCTCTTTTCTTAGTTCTTGTGAGAACACGCGCTGCAGCATTCTGGATCAGCTGGAGAGTCTTAAGGGACTTATTTGAGCAACCTGACAGTAGGGAATTACAATAGTCCAGCCTGGACTTATCAAATGCATGGACTAGTTTTTCAGCGTCGTTTTGAGACAGGATATTCCTAATTTTGCCAATGTTACGAAGATGAGAAAAGGCGGTTCTTTTTTTTTTTAAGATTATTTTTTTGGGCATTTTAGGCCTTTAATTATAGGACAGCTGAAGAAGTGAAAGGGGAGAGAGAGGGGGAATGACATGCAGCAAAGGTCCGCAGGCTGGAATCGAACCCGGGTCCGCTGCGTCGAGGTGTAAACCTCTACACATGGCCGCCCGCTCTACCAACTGAGCTATCTGGGCGCCGAAAAGGAGGTTCTTGAGGTTTGTTTTAGATTGGCAATAAAGGATATACCCTGATCAAAAATAACTCCTAAATTTCTGACAGTAGTGCTGGAGGCCAGGGCAATACCATCCAGAGTAGCTATATCTTTAGATAATGAGGTTCTGAGGTGTTTAGGTCCCAGTACAATAACTTCAGTTTTGTTAGGGTTTAACATCAGAAAATTATAGGTCATCCAGGATTTTATATCTTTAATGCACGCTTGAAATTATTCGGTTGTTGATGATTGTCCTCTCCTCAGCCTCACTGTCTTTTTTGCTTACTGTAACATCAAAGGGACTACAGTGACTTTCACAATGGGCTAGTTGCTGTGTAAATGGATAGGAAACCCCACACCAAAGTGTTGAATTGTAGTTCTAGGATTCATCTCTTCACAGTCTTCACATTTTCTTTTTACTGCTGCTGTTTCTGTGCAGCCCTGACTCTGCTGTCTGTCCTCTCACTCTTAGACAAGACTGGAGATGTATTCTGCAATCAGTTGAGGGCAGAAGACACACACACACACACACACACACACATGCACACATGCACACGCACACACACACACACACACACACACACACACGCATACGCATACACACACGCACGCACACACTCACACACACACACACACACACACATGCTTGTGTTTAGAACTTGAAAAAGAGAGTCAGTGCTCTGATACTGGCAGCTCTCTACTGCTTGCTTCAGTCACACTGAGATCAACTCATTTCACAGATTAGTGCTCTGATTGGCTCTGTGTGTGTTTGTGTGATCAGTGTGCAGGATCACCCGATTAGGATTTGTTATTATTTGAGTCTCAAAGCTAACACTGCCATATAAACACACAATATCTGTTTATCTTTGTTTACCCAAGTGACTCGACTGAATCGGCAAAGAGACTTTAGACGGATATTATTACATTGGTTTGGCGGACGCTTTCGTCCAAAGTCACTTACTATGAGTGCATTCAACCTCCAGGAACAAGAGCTTGATGTCAACTTAAAACATGTTCAGTGGTGCAGTGCAACTGCCTAGGTACTCTTTGTCCCTTTAGAAATGATGCAGAAAGGCAGTGTGCACATGTGTCTTTTATTTAGGTAAAGTGCAGAATAACAGGTTTTTAAGATAATTATTTTGGCATTTTTAGGCCTTTATTTTGACAGGACAGCTTACACTTGAAAGGTGAGAGAGGGAGAATGACATGCAGCAAAGGGTCACAGGTCGGAATTGAACCCACGACTGCTGCAGCGAGGACAGAGCATCTGTACAAGGGGGCGCACGCTCTACCAGGTGAGGTACCCAGGTGCCCCCATAGTATCTGTTTTAGGTCATGCCTTGACATTATTGTCAGTATTTGTATACATGTTACTTTATTTCATTTTTAACTGTTCGTCTCTCTGTATTTGTGCATGTAACTTTGTTTAGTTAGTACATTCATGCATATTGAATTGTTGGGTTAAAATATGTAAAGGCTTATATGAATTTCAAAGTGTGTCTGACCTGGTTTGAAAGGCTCAAAGTACAAACATTTTCCTCTTTGGTTCTACAGAGGCCACTGGGGGCAGAATATGTGACCTTAGATATATCCAACATTGATTAATATTCGACTCAGTTGAGATCACTGACCTCATTGTTATTTTACTCTCTTTTAGCCTTTGGCTTGAAAGTTTCCAGAGGGAAAAGATTTACATTTGCATTTTAACATTTCAGGTATTCGGCAGACACACTTTTCAACTGGGATTTACAGTAAGAGGCAGCAGCAGAATGAACTTTACTCCCATAACTTAACTTTTAAAAAGGGTTGTATACAGTACTATCAAATTATTATTTACAACAGGACCGTTTAATCCATCATTCCATTGATTCACCACTGTTAAACTACTATTCTTCTATCTAGGTTTGGTTGATGTGGAGACCATGAAATTGAAATTTGTCAAGCATTGCTATCCCACATATCTTTGGCTCAATGTCATCATGGGACACGTTGATTATTGATCACCAGGCTTTATGGCAATTGGATTTACATGATTCGTTTTGCATTTATGTAATGACACATCTTGATTTTTCATTTACTGTATTTCACTGGATTACTCTTTCCGCATTCCCAAAAGGTTTCCAAGTTACATTTTCTAAAAATGTATTACATGGTGATAAATACTGACATACAATTACATCATTGAAGAGGTAATCAACAGTCACAATTCCTTACTTCCATCCATCCACTGAAACTAAATCCATGACCTGTTTATTTCCTCCCTCACAAAACTAGAGTCAATATGTTGTAAGTAGATACAGACTGGTAATGGAACAATGATTAGCTTCATAATTTGTCAGGGGTTTTTCTGATTGCCACTTATCGTTAACAGATTTTAATCAACTAACAGCAGAGGCCACAGCAGAACACTTGGAGAGACATCAAGGTAAGTAAAAAGTAATCCTGTATACATTTTTCATGGAGATTAGAAAGCACAGGGCAAAAATAATCACATTTTCACTTGAATGCACAACAAAGTAGCCAAAGGAATCACCTTTCGAGGCTATTTGTGAGGATGTTTGCCTGCAAAATTAGATATTGATTTTCTTCTCTTTGTTGCTCTCTTGACCTATTGTGTTGCCTTTCTTTCATCCATTGGTTTTCCTTCACCAGCCTCTCATTCCCTCTTCCTCTCTCTCTTCTCACCTGCTTTCACCACACGACTTCTTTCACATCAACTCATCAACATTGCTAATATTGTCTAATTACTGAGCATGCAAAACCTGTAAACAAGCTCCATCCACCTCTGAACAACTCATACTTTAATTTGCTTGCTTCACACGACAGCCATATTTGAATTATACCACATTCCAGGTGGGTTGCCCTATTTTGGAGAAACTAATGTAAACAGAGGCAAATCCAACCTGTCTTTTTTTGACAAAATTGTTATGCTTCATATCCCTGGAGGGCTGATAATGTGCATATTTGCTTTAAAACAGGGAATAGCTGGTTTTAATGAGTAGTTTCTCCTCTGTGGTTGCAAATCAGCCACATGTGTGGTATATTTGCTGCTTGGTTTAACCTGCAGCCCTCAGCCTATTCCGATTTTTAGCATTAAAGGTGCTGTAGGTAGGATTGCAAAGATCCAGGACTTAGTCAAAAAATGTTAACATCAACAACTTCTCAGTCCCTCCCCCCTTTCTTCTAAAGCCCAAAACGGTCCCCTAAGCCCTTCCCCCCACAAGGGAGAATGAATGCGTGTGCATGAGCAGTGATTGACACCCAGTTAGACCCACCCCCAGCCCTGATTGGTGCTTCTGAACAGGGCGCTGTGGATTTTTGCTAATTGCACTACAGGCTGTAGGTGGTGCCAGAGGAGCCGGATTTTTTTTTAATTACCTGCTTCACGTAGTTCTACTGGAACATAGGGTCAGTTACAGCAAATATGACAGAAAGTTAGTTTTATAAGGCTTACCTACTGCACCTTTAATTAATAGCACTATAAGTTATAAGTAGTGTTGTTTAAAAATCAACAAATCAACCAAAAAGGAGGAAATACTCAGTGAAATCAGCTGGTCTTTGGTAAGAAAAAAAACCCTGCAGACTTCTAGCCTTCCATGGACATTAACAGTGAGAGACCTTTTGATTTATTCTCTTTCCAGTGCACATGGTGTTACAGGTGCAGATGGCCTCGTCACAATCTCTCTCCATCTGTTTTTCATCATATATATCTTTCTTCTTTTCACCCCTGTCTCCATTTCACGTACTCCACTAGTGTTTTCCTCCTTCCGAATCACTGAATCTCTCTATTTTTTATCTATAAATGCATAAGCAACCTGTCAGGTGTGTGTGTCTGTGTGTGTCTCTGTGTGTGTGAGTGTGAGAGACAGAGAGAGAGAGAGAGAGAGAGAGAGAGAGAGAGAGAGAGAGAGAGAGAGAGAGAGAGATCAGTAAATCAAAGTGCTGTGTGTTAAGCTCCTGCATGTCAAGCATGCTTCCTCCAGGCATGCGTGCACGCACACACACACACACACACACACACACACACACACACACACACACACACACACACAGCTGGCTGAAGTGTATCTCAGTAAATACATATGTATTCTGTATATAGACTATTTTAATCCATCAGGCAAGTGTGACAGGCCTATTTCCTTGAGTCAGAAATGCTAATGGTTTTGGGGAATTCAAAGCAGGCTCAATTTGTCACGTCCACATTGGTCCAGCCTGCATTACAAACCACTTCACTATAGCAAAGCCAAGCTGGGCATCACGCGTCTGAACATTACACCATATTCTTTTTTCTTTTTACTGTATTTTCTTTAACACAAACATTGCATATTTCTTTACTCTGTTATGTCTTAGCTATATACATTTAGAAATGAGAATTAAGAATCATCACAGTATGACAGTTGCTTTGATTAAAAGATGCACTGTGACTGATGTCACTGTTGAAGCACCAGTATGCATTGTTTTGTAGACGAGAAGTGTATTGGTAGGCTGTCCTCATCTCCGGTATTTGGTCACACCCCTACACTTGTCACAATCCTCTCTCATATTCCTAACTACTGTGCAGTTTTTAGGTGTATAATAGCTTTCAAATTCTATGTATTACTCAAATCATTCTTACCCACAAAAGGATAGCATGGGGCGATTATGCTAGCAGCTCATAACTGCCGACCATTTCGTTTCTTGTTAGGCAGCGACGTCTAGTTGCTGAAGTAATTATCGTGAGAGCAAATGAGGAAGCGAGGTGACAAAGTAAAGAGCGCCAAATTCCACATGAGTAGACAAATAGCAGTTAAAATCCCTCCAATTCAAAATCAATAGAAAGTATATATAATATGTAAGGGTGTGACGAGATCTCGTTTTACAAGATCTCGCGAGATTAAAACGTGACGAGATTTCTCGTCGAGGTGAAAAGAGTGAAAGAGTCACAGACAAGACGAACACAATATGTAAACATTGTAAGAAAAAAATGCCGTACTACTAACAACTGCACCCGCGAGTCGCGGGTGCAGTTGTTAGTAGAGAGCTGTGGTGGTGCTGTAAGTGTTTTTGCATAGTGCTCGTGTTAGCCGCGGTATACGGCATTTTTTCTTACAATGTTTACATATTGTGTTCGTCTTGTCTGTCACTCTTTCGCTGTTTATTATTTCCGCAGGAAAACCAAAATGTTGCCACAGAAATGATTTAAAAGTGGCAGGGGGATCTTCAATAGTAATTCCACGCTCCATTACGCTGACATCACATCGCCTCACGAGACAACTTTTCACCTCGACGAGAAATCTCGTCTCGTTCTCGTGAACCCAATCTCGTGATGTGTCTCGTCTCGTGGAGTAAGCGTCTCGTCACACCCCTAGCTTGTAACCTTGGTTCTCTGAGTAAAGTAAATGTTTCCCAGCATGCCCTGGGTCCGCCTGGGTCTTGCAGTTGGTGAAAAGCAACTGTGCTGCCTGCGTCTCAGAACTGCGGCCGCCTTGATCTCGTGAGGTTAGCCGAGCCTATTGTTTTGCCTAAACTGCTGCGCTCGTGACGCAGTGGTCACATGGTCACAGTCACATGATTTAGCCGCCTTTCAATCTCCACTTTACATTACATTACATCTGCAGCTTTCTGTTATAATTTAGCGGACGCCACTCAAATTGTGCTCCTCCAGAGCCACAGAAGACATTATGCAACTGTGTGAATCAATGGAGAAAGAATGCAGATAATTATTTCTTGAAAACACAAAGTACAGAACCAAACATGCAGATTTTAGAACCCATTTTACATTTTTTTTAATAAACGGGTTCCCCTATGTATGTCTTGGAAAGCCTCTGTAGGAATGTAATTTCTGAATTTGGCTGAGCATCATCACCTTAATGAGCCTTCACCATCTGCTATATTTTCTGTTCACCTATATTTGATACTGTGCTTGTGAACCACTAAACTGTTTTGAATTTCAAGCCTTTTTAAATTTATATTTGTATTAATAAAACATTATAACCATTACATAAGCTTGCAATGTCCTAATGAAGCCATCGGTGCAAACCAACACTTAATTATAGCCAATGGCTTCTTAATGATGTTGTTTTTTGGCCATTTACTTTGCAAGGTTGCTTGGTAAAGTTACATTGAAATACAGTTTCTGCCTCGGTCCCTAGCCTTGAATCAAATCAGTCCATCAAAAATAGAGCTGGGAGATAAATAGACAGGACGACAGATAGATTGCCTCACTTAGCCTGCTATTCTACTCCTCCACAAACAGTCAGAACCTCCTGTCACATCCTGCTGCATCTCTTTGTCTTATTACTCACTTTTACAACTGGTTTCCTCTCTCCATCCTCCCTTTCTTTTTTGCCTCCTTCTCTCCATCAGGACATTATGAAGTTGAAATAAAAGCACCACTGGAGCCGCCACAGAGCACGCACTTTCCAACTGCTGCTGTCTCCGAGGCCAAATACATGAGAAAAAAAAACACACAGACTGATATAGACAAGCAATGTCCCGTGTCCTCAGAAATTGGATTCTCCTCCAACCTCCTCTCACTTCTGTGTCTCTCTTTGTTTCATCTATCAACAGTGTCACATGCGATCCAACTCCCTAAAGTACACAACATCATAGGGAACAACTGTGCCATTGTATCTCAGAGTGAAAATGAATGAAATGGCCAAAGTACAATAAATGTTTAGGCCTATGACTTAAGAGTGTTGGTGCAGAAACTGAACACCTCATACGCAGTAACAAAGGGAAACTAGCAAGTGACTTCTAAAACAGCATTTTGTCGATCACAGAAAGGCCGTGTGACGTGCTGCCTGTGTTTGAACTGCGTTGTTCGATCATTCAAATTGGAAAATATAAAAAATGCAGTTTGTGTGTGTGCGCGTGTGTGAGAGATTGAGAGAGAAAGAGAGAGAGAGAGAGAGAGAGAGAGAGAGAGAGAGAGAGAGAGAGAGAGAAAACAAAACACACTCCTTATGCACTGTCAGCATGGAACTCTGACGCAGACACGATTCATATTTCATGTCATTCATTTTCATTGTCGAAAGCTTGTGTATATGTCAGCTCTTTCCATCCGCTATCCTCATATGAATCACCCTCCATAATATGCCTGCAGAGACACTTTACAATCATGCTAATGTGCACAATACCAAATGTCAGAGAAAGGTCATTACATTGTTATAGACTCCCACCCATGAAAGGAAGGAAAAGTCTTCATCTGAAGCTGAGTGAATCTGATTTCACCACTCATACTGTCATCTGATTTATTGAACCATTATAAGATAAGACAAAAATGGTGTAAAGAAATGTTAAAATAGTTTGGTCGGAATTATCAGAAAAATAAAAGACCGAGACCAGATGGAGAAAAGTCTGTGTAGGTTCACGACCAAAACTTATGTTAACTCGCGCATAAAGACAGTATTATGTATTAGTATTTCCTTGGGTTCTGTTTTATAAACCTCAATTACAGCAGACGTGGGCAAATGTGAATACAAATATATACAGTAAATGCGCCATTGATGGCTGTGTAGACTGTAATGAATGAAAGTAATTATATGCACATCACGTAAGTGCAAGGCTATCAGAAAACAGCATCAATGAAGAAAAGGTAACACATGCACACTTAGTAGAGACTATAATAAAATTAGAGTTAAACTCTCACCTTATCTTTTATTGTCAAACTACCATATCATCCGCTGTTAGCGCTAGAATACCGTGTTCGCCTGGTCTGAAGTATGTGCGCACATTTACACCCTGTCTCAATGGCAAATAAAATGGATCACAGGACAAACACACACACACACACACACACAGACTTTCTCAGATTCTGTGGCCACAGACCAAATATGCAAATGAGGTTTGCAAATATTCCAATTAGAAAAAGACCAGAGGGGCAGTGTGGGCGTCAGTGTGTTTGTGTCCAGCGAAAACCCGGCACCAGGTGGGAGGAAGGAAGGAGGAGGTAATTCTGATCAAATGACCACAGTGTGAGAATAGGAGGCTAGTTCTGCATTTAGATGTTTGTTGAAATGTTTCACTTTGAAGAGAAACTGTTATGAGTTATAACATAAAAGCAAAGGACCAGCAGCTTTAAAATGCAAAAATTTTAACTGGCAAAAGGATTAATTATATTTTTTATTCATGTTATTGAGTCTTATTTGAAATTCCCCAGAATGCTCCAAAGAGCATTTTAGAGATACAAAATATTTCTTCCAAGTAGACCTTAATATCGTTAAAACTTAGTTTGTAATGAATCAAACTGACAAAAACAACGTATTATCTCTTATGTTATGTTATTCTAAAAATACATGTTTGGTATTTATTTTAATGTGGCAATAAGACCTTGAGTGCATCTGTGTATATTGGTTTCATTGAGAGTGCTTCTGTATGTACACTATCTATCCAATAATAACTATGACATAATAATAATTATTTATATTTTGTTCAATTATTCAACCAAGAAAATATAAGCAAACAGTAAGTCAATATCACCTTTATTTATTCAGGGAGGGCCATTTGACAGCAAGCTCTGATTTCCAATGACGCCCTGATTACATGCCATATAAACTTACAATACAAATAAAACTTATTGAACATAGTAATTAATATATAATCATAGACTCTATGTATATAATATACAGTTGCAATACACAGTACACACATGAAAAAAACAGAATGTTAAACAACTCAAAGTGCAAATGCACATTCAGAATACATGGACTCACACAAGAAGTTTAAAGTGATTAATCATCAATCAAGAAATCATGGCTGACGTTCATCTTCCACGACAGCAGAAACTGGCATATTTTTATTATTAAGTTTTGTCTCTAAAGTTTATGACAATTGAATTTCTAGCGGAAAGTGGATACAATAGTTGCGCTTTCTGTCTTCAGTGAAAGCATACAACCGTTGGTTTGTTAGTTAGTATCTATTTTTTGTATACAGTACGGTTACCTAGCAACCGAGGCTTGAAGAAAGCAAGTGGTAAACAGTTGCTTAACATCCTGTAAGAACCGCTAGGTGAGTAGTTAGAATGTTACCTTTGGTATGGGAGTTAGGAGTTTGATTCCCCTGTGTGGTGATTTTTTTTTTTGCAGGGTGGTAGGGGAAGAATCATGAATAGGCCTGCTCTGGTTGGGTTGGTTAGGTTTAGGCAAGAGGAGTGGGATTGGTTATGGTTAGGGTAAAAATGTCAGAGCGATAATATTCCAAAAAGGTGTAACACATGAGTAGTATGGATAACTGTGTGTAAATATATGCCAAGGTACTGTAAATGCACAGGGGTGCAAATAGCATACATTGATATTTGTACCAGACGGGGTATTAATAGAACACATTGCTGTGTGCACCGGTGGGGTATGAATAGCATTCATTTCTAGTTTCACCAGGGTACGAATAGCACTTCTAATTGCACCAGGGTACAAATAGCATACACTGCTAATTGTACCAGGGGTGCAAATAGCCTCACCCATATATATATATATATATATACATATATATATATATATACATATATATATATTCCACTGGTTCAGCCACTGGCTTTGTTTCTCTCTTCTCATCTCTGTTCCATCAGGGAACCAGCAGATTTACACAGTCAGCAGTGTGGCTTTGGCCAAGGTCAAACAGCGGATCATCATCATGTGTGTTTGTGTGATTTAAGCCTCCCGTGGGTGGGCACTTAAGTGTTGATGATTGAGTCGGTGCCTCTGAGCATCTCTGTGTGTGTGTGATTCTATTTGGTGAAGCCACTAGGTGATTACAAGTGTCATATTAACACATTGGAACTTCACTTCATTTGTTGAGATCATCAGCTGTTGTTGATCAGTTTCCCAAACAGAAATGTATTCTATTTCATATTTAGATCTATTACCAACAGGAAGCTGGTTATAGATCTAAATATGAAATAGAATAAATTAGAATATGTCTGCTCAGCAGTCCATCATCCTTTCATTTCTTCTGTTAGACATCCATCATTTCAAATAAAGACTTAAAGGAACACGCTGACTTATTGAGACTTTAGCTTATTCACCGTATCCCCCAGAGTTAGATAAGTCCATACATACCCTTCTCATCTCCGTCTGATGCACCCACCGCTAGCTTAGCTTAGCACAGATCCTGGAGGTAACCGGCTCCAATTAGCCTACTGCTCCCAATAAGTGACAAAATAACGCCAACATGTTCCTATTTACATCTTGTGGTTTGTATAGTCACAGCGGGTCTTGCAAATGTGACAAGTGTCCATTTTCTTCCCCTTGTCTGTAGCATATAGCATGTGTATGTATATATATATTATATTATGCATATACTTTGTAGTATAAACTGTTCCATAGAGCATGAATACGATAAGATAAAAATGACTTGCAACAATAAAAGCAGCCATTATATTCACTGTGATGGTTGACTTTGCTCATACAAGTTTATTGTCTCTACAATTTGCTTTTCATATTACAGTGAGGAATTACGTGAGAATGGTATGACTACTATAGCGGAGTGTAGCGTACAACTCATAGAAGATTTACCAACTTACCACAACCAATTGCTATTAGTAAACAATATGGATTTTTCTGGTTCAGTAAAACTAATGTTGACTTTGCACACACGTTATGTAAACCTATAGGAACTGGACTTAGTGCCTCCGGCTTCCATTACAATAAATGCATGCCACTTTCAGTGTATTTGTGTGTGTGTGTGTGTGTGTGTGTGTGTGTGTGTGTGTGTGTGTGTGTGTGTGTGTGAATGAGTGAGACCGCACAGTTAGATCTGGACTCGAATAATCTCATTTTAATTCTGTTTCCTAACAGCCGGTCCGATTCATCCGGACCTCACATCAAAATGACAGCTGCAGATATTTTGGATCCAGCTTTGAAAGAACATATGCACATGTAACGGGTGTCATTCATGCCAGTTTGGATGAGGATGGTTTTGTGGGGGGGGGGTTCCCGTGAAGATGAAAGACAGCTGCATTGCTATATTTGCCTCTTTATACCACTGATAAATGCAGACACATTTTTGACAAAAATTGTCCATCAGCAATGCTCCATCATGGCAGCAGACATAAAGTACATAAAGTAAATAAAGTTGCTTCTCTCTGCAAATGTTCTTTCAGATTAATTTTTGCTGATGTATGTATAGACATTTGTAGATGAAGACTTTAAACTGAGGCAAACAACCTACAGAGCTTGTTTGTTTAGCAAAGATGCATATTGGTTAGGACCCTGATCTTTCACAGTGACTTTCTTCACACTATTCCCGTTATGATTTTAACCACTGTTTTTCGACATAGTTGTATGTCAAAAAAAGGAAAAAATGACTGGCAGTACCGCAAATGCACAAAAATAACAAACACATAGTGCCATTTTGGTTTGTGTACCGCTCAATAACATGAGAGACTATGCTAAACTAGGCTAAATGTAGCTCCATATTAGCTGTACAGAAAGTAGATTAATATTCTTCTTCTCATGTTACTCTTTGAAAGAGAACATGTATTTCCCCCACATGCTAAAGAATTGCTTTAAGTTCTCACAAAATTAAGGTGAAGAGTAGGAAAGGAGTAGGGTCTCTAGCTCACTGTAAGTGGTGCATGGTTAGGATTTCAGTTGAAATGGATACCACATCATCATCATCATCATCATCATGTTTCCCCCGGTTTCCCTGCCGTTCATGCATACCGTCACTGGGCCTGTGAAGGCTATTTAAATGTGAGTGGGAGGTCCTTAAAGACACTGAGTTGATGTATTCTGATTTAACAAGGGGTGGTGTAGTGGGTGGTTAAATCAGGGGGTTCTTTCTCTCATGTCAAGCTCAAATTAGGTCACAGTATTCCCCTCCACTTAAACCCAGTAGCAGCTTGTCAACTTTACTATATGCAGATAGATTTGTTCAGTTTTAACAAGGGCAGTAGTAGGAGCCCAATATCTCAGTTAAATATTTTACTTCAACCTCCTTTTGACCAACAGGCTGCGTTTAATCATTTGCTGATGATTAGAAATATAAACTGATGCTTAAGAAATAATTACATTCAAATAATTAAAACACATATGCACCCTTTTGGGTGGCGAACGGCCAAGCTTGCCCTCCCTTCCCCTAAGCTGTAGCCACTGACAGAATACATCTGATCATATCTTTTGCTAAAATAAGTCATGATGCAATCTCACTGTGAGACATAACGAGAAATAAATAATGACATTGCATATACAGTATATCAGTATCTGAATGATAGTGCAGTGTGATGACTTCCTTGTTGATTCAGCCAGAGAGAGGGAATAGATTCATTAATTTAAAATATCAGCAACACTTTTTCTGCTCTTAGACTTTAATATTATGAAGCTAATAATACAGTTGACAAAATCTCAGTATTGGTATTAACAGTATTAGCTTAGGCATTATATTTATTTTGTTCATCTACTAAAGTATGAGTATGTTTAAACATAGCAAGAGGAATAATGGGAAGTGGAAGTGATTTTTACGTCTCCTAAACTAAAATAGAAAAACATGTATTAAAGGAAACATTTGGTTTGGCAGTACACACACACTTTGCTTATTTCATTATTGTTGGTAATATGTAAAACTAATTTAAATTTGGTTGAGAGATGATAGATAGATGAGAAAGATATTGTAGAGTGTGTATTCTGGGAAAAAGGAATCACATGATTGACATTTTATTTGAACGCAAACACAATAGGGAGAGCTCCTCCTGCTGTGTGTGTCTGTGTGTTAACACCTTAGACTGTATCCCACTGTGAGTAGAGTACATTCATGTATGTATCTTTTGGGTGTAATTATGTGTGTGTGGTGTGTTTTCAGCCTTGCTGTGTCTGCCTTGTTTGATTATTTTTTTTTTAAATGGACGGGGAGACAGTACACACACACACACACGCGCGCGCACACACACACACACCTGGCCAATTATCAGCAGGAAACATCCCATCTGGCTGCTGTCAAAACAACAGGCATCACAGGTCTTCACACATACTGTCTACACAGATACACACATCCACAGATGCAGAGACCACACACACACACAGCTACTGTCAGTACAGTAGCACAGACAGGGAGGTATTCATGAGCTGGTGATGCAATAATAGTTTCACCTTCCATCAACAAAACTTGAAAGGCTTTGCGCACACACACACACACACACACACACACACACACACACACACACACACACACACACACACACACACACACAATGAAGGCTGTTGAAGCTTCATCAACAGGGCTCAGAGGAATACATTTTCACTGATCAATAGCTGGGACCTCATTCAGAGTCTGTGTGTCGTCACCATCAAAGTTTAGAAACTTTTCTCTCTTCAGTCTCCTGTCTTTTCTCTGTATCTGCCCTCTGTGATCACACCTTCCAACTGGTTTCACCTGCTCAGTCTGCTTCAGGTAGAGAACAGCTGGTGCTGATATTCTGCACTCACAAGGTGTACATGATCCATCAGTCATAAGAAATGCAGTCGTTATTACAGTTCAGCTCTAGGGGAAATAATGAACTCCAGCCAGGTTTTGGGTCGGTGTGTAAAATGAGCTTGTCAGCAAAGAGACAGTGGCCACATCTGGACACATTTCATGCTGATGACACTTCAAAGTTGGTGCTGATTCTAAATGTGATTTGTACATGACAACTGATCAACAAGTTGGACCAAGTCCGGTCCAATCTGTTGACAGTCGGGAGATAAAATAAGTCACAATGGAAAATGTCACAGACACTTGGATATTAGTAAACAATTTATGAATCAAAAGCAAAATGTCACGTCTGGGGAATAGCAGGCTTGGAACCACAAGTTCAACAATGACGAACTGACAAGAGACAAAGAAAGCACAGAGACTAAATACACAAGAAAGGTAACAAGGGTAGTAACAAAGAGACAGGTGATGTGATGATGAAGAGGTGGGACACATCAGGGCAGAGCAGACAATCACACAGGTAGGAAAACACAAGGCAGGAAGTAAAACAAGACATGACACAGGAGAAACACACACTACAAAGTAAAACAGGAAACTGAAGCATGAAACATACACGTGGATAGAACAAGGAAAAACAGAGAACACACAACCATTAACAAACACCAGGGAAACATTAACACACAGGGAATGAATGGACAACATAACAGGGAACTAACAAAACTCAGGATAACAACGGTGGTAACGAGACAACGAGGACTGATAACACAAAGACAGGCTGACATGGGTGAGACATTCGGGGCAGGACTACAGAAATACATGAGGTAAACACAAGAACAAAGAACTCAAAAACTGTCACACAGTCTTAAAGAAATAAGCTAAAATTTCAAAGGCCAACTGGCCTAGAGCAAGACCGTGACAAAAAAATTCAGATCCTGTAAATTTTGATAAGGTGTTATTTTGCTAGAAATTATTTTTGTATTTGCGTATATTTGCAAATGGTATGAGTCATATTTTGAAACAAATCATTCTCATTGTTACCAGATTGTTTTCAGTGAAGTCAACGTCTGGAGGTTTAGAAACATTATGGTAAATAAGGTTTATTAATTTAATTCTTTCTTCAATCATAGCTTTTCTTTCTTTTTGCCATCTTTGGAGGCCCTAATATTAACTTAATTCCCCCCTCCCTTTCTTTATTTTCACTCTTCTTCATTCTTTCAGAATCTTCTCCTTATAATTTATTTCCCCTTGCATCCCTCTTGAATGCCGTATCCCTCTTTCCTTACAGTATATACACTACCGGTCAAAAGTTTGGGGTCACTTAGAAATTTCCATTCTACTCCATTATAGACAGAAAACCAGCTGATCTGAGTGGGTGGCTGATCTTTAATGCAATATCTACATTGCCCATTATCAGCGACCATTCATCCAATGTTCCAATGGCACATTCTGTTTACTAATCTGATAGCATTTTAAAAGGCTAACTGAGAAAACATTGGAGAACCCTTTTGCAATGATGTAAGCACATAATGTAATCTGAAAACTGCTGCCCTGGTTAAAAAAAAAAAACAATGCAACTGATCTCAGCTGGTATTCTGTCTATAATGGAGTGGAATGAAAATTTCTAAGTGACCCCAAACTTTTGACCGGTAGTGTACAATAGCCTACCTTTCTCTCACTCAATCCCGTAAACATTTTCATCCATCCTTCCTTCAAGTTTTTTTCTGTCTTTTACTGTAATCTTCCATCTTTCATCGTTCTTTCTTCCCAATACTCGTTTGTGGTGGGTCATTTCCTCATTGTTTTTCTATTTCATATTTTGAAGCGACACATCGTCTTTCCTCCCAAACAATTTTGTGTCAGTGTGAATTATGTGAAGTCAATAATCTTTGGGCTTATGCATAGTGCATGATGTGGTGTATGTGTATTAGTTTGACTGGTGTCTGGGGAGTATGTGATGAAAAGGTGGCAAAGTCTGTTGAATAATGCATGGTGTCAATGACCATTAATTTACATCAGTGATTATTGAGCAACATGTCAGCTCTCCTTAAAGGGGCTGTACTCAACACTCATGACATTAATATAGCTGCAAACAAATATTTACTATGTACAGTAGAGATATAGTGGAGTAATGGCATTCTGAGCAGAAAATGAAGTCACACTTCCTCTTTGTGTGTTGTAATCTGAGATTCTCTGTTCTGTTTTTTGATAGCCGTTCCAGCCCTGTGTGCACGATAGTGCACGTGGCCGTGAAAAAATTTAGGTATTTCACATGGGGGACAGTCTGTGAGAGCCGTGTGGAGGCAATCCCAGCCTGCAGTTTTTTTTCAGTATGTCGAGTACAGACCCTTTAAGTTTCCTGAGTCATGCATTCTCCTTTAACCCTCTGAACTTAATTTACTGTATGTAGTTTACCTAAAAAATAACCTCCTAATTAGATATGTAACTCAGTCAATAATTAACACAGAGATGTCACACTGTAACACATATCGCTAAAAGCACAGCTCACTCTTTCAAGTGGTAGTAGTATCTCCAATGTCCATCACAGTTAAAACAACATAAACCCACGCAAAAATCTAATGAAAAAGATGATCCTTTTAATTTAAGCTATAGCCTTACCTAGTTGATTGTTGTGGGGACAGTGCAAACAGGACCTGCTAATAGTAAACGCAGGATTCTTTTGCAGGACTTTTTATTCACCAGAATATAAGCAAAAATTAGGCCTAAATGTGAACTTGACTATTCCAAAAACTTGTAAATAGTGAAAACTGGGCAGAAAAAAACCTGTTTAAAGGAAGAGAGGTTCCAGAAGTGCAGATAGAAAAACATAGTATTTTATTTATTGATGACATTCCATGGAAGATAAATTAACATTTGGCTACTTTAACCTGTGATATCCAGTTTTTTTCCAGGAGGATTTTGTGCTGTGCTGTGATTTGTATTCTTATTTATTTTTGTAATATCCACTTTCCACCTACCTTCTGCTTTATTCATGCACAGATTATTGGATAATGGGCCTGTGGGCATAGACACATCCACAACCCACATCATTTTTGACCACATGTAATTCGTAAGCATTCCACGTATTTTTTGCTGTATGCACCACAGTGACCGCCGCTGTATAAGTACACTCTGGACCGGGTAAGGAGGAGGTTGGTCTGGACGGGATGGTCACAAAATAAAGCGCTTTCAAACCAGGGACTGGAGAAAACAATCAATATTTACCTAGGAAATTCTTGTTCCATGGGACTCATGTCCATATGTACCATTGAGGACTGGTCTGGACCTCAATATTCCCTGCCCTCCCCCCCAAAAAATTGATTTAACTGCTAAAAATAAACTTGTATAGCGGCAAGATACGACACTGTTCCCCTGTCTGATCATCATCACCGTCATTGTTTGTGTGTGTGGTGGGTGATCGAGTAGGCGATGAAGTGGATTAGCTTGTCGTAACTATAAGACCTGTGGTCAACAAGGTTTTTGGGAATAATATCAAAAAGCTTTTCTTTCTACTGGCTACAGCGAGTAAATAACGTAGGCAAATTAGTGAATTTAACTAGTAGAATTAAAAACAATTCAGTGTCATGAAATCCCGACACACATCTTAGAAAAAGCTCCCTTGCTGCATTAAAACAGTGCAGTGATGCCGTCTAATGTTAACCTAAGGTTACTTAGTTTCACTTGAGTGAACGTTAACACCTTATTTATGCTGCAGCCCACTGACATAGTTTTGAAGCGGAGCTCTGTTGCTGGCGTCACATGACTAGCAGGCGGTCGCCTATTTTCGAATGGTATCATACAATTTAATGTGCATACATTTTCAGACGATATCGTACGAACCCATTCGTGAGAATGCTATAAAGGCACATTTTGTACATTTAACTTCACTATAATTGTCTGCAAGTGGTGCTTTCTTGTGTCCATCATTTTCTCCTCATCAATCCTATATTCTTCCTTCAAAATTATTCTCACCTTAGTTCCATTTTCTTACTTTACTGTTTTTAGTCACTTTACCCACATCTTTTCATCTTCCCCTCATTATCATCTTTTCTTCATCTCTGTCTTTCATCCATCCTTCCCTGCCTCCCACCCAATATCCCTCCCCTGTACTGTATGTGTGTCTGGATGGAAGTCTATTGTGTCTGTTTGTGTGTGTGTGTGTGTGTGTGTGTGTGTGTGTGTGTGTGTGTGTGTGTGTGTGTGTGTGTGTGTGTGTGTGCGTGTGTGTGTGTGTGTGTGTGCGTGTGTGCGTGTGTTTGGGCGTGTGGCTGGTGTCTGCGGCACTGAATGGCTGCAAGCGGGCAATTCCTCTTCTGTCGCTGGAGTCCATTAAGTCTCCACCTTCTGTGCCTGCTTTGTGTGTGTGTGTGTGTGTGTGTGTGTGTGTGTGCGTGTGTGTGTGTGTGTGTGTGTGTGTGTGTGTGTGTGTGTGTGTGTGTGTGTGTGTGTGTGTGTGGGCAGGTACACTGTAAAAACGGATTTTGGAGGGTAGTAAATACAACACATGCAAATTGTTTAAATTTTACTGCAAATATATTAGTCAGTAAGCAAATATACAATAATGGGTAAATTCTACCTACATTACATATTTTATAACAGTAACATTTGCAGCTTAAACAAATATAATAAAATCTACCCCAAAATGATAAGTCTGCAGTTCAAAGCGCACATGCGTCAGTGCTGGTTCTTGGCCAAGATCTATCGTTTCACTGGCGGGACACTGGAGTCAAGCTGTTCGGTTTAGCTAAGGTGAGATTCCTTTTTAACAGGTTGCTGTGTGCAATAAACTTATTTAATGGTTGGTTTAGAGTGTATATTCGGCTTGCTTCTCAAGTCTGTTAACAAGTTACTCAATGGCAGTCTGTCATTAAAAGTTAGCAAGCTACCGAGTGCCAGCTAGCTAGCTAATGCCAGAGTTGAAAGGTAGCTTCTAATGTTACTAAAACGTAGCAATGTGGAGATTGTTGGAAGAGATGTTAGTTACGTTACTTCAAACTAACTAACGTTACCTGTCGTGGCATTTGACAGCGTCACAATGTAACGTTATTGCTTTCACGGCTGAACCATGTAGGCTCTAAATGTAAGCTAACTGTTAGCTAACATTACAGGTAATGTCACCTAACGTTAGCTAGGTAGCCGGATAGATACAGTAAGGTTACCCAATAGTATTGATAAGCCCCGACATTACCTGCTTTTGAGAAAATATATTTTAGGCCAACCTTAGCTACATAAAGTTTGGCTTACTCAGTTTTCATCTTACCAAATCCGTTTGTTATTTAATATACAATACAATTGAGATAGGGGTGGATAAAAAAGGGTGAACTCAACTATGAGGGCAGTGCAACAACCGGTCAATCTCTGTTACATGCATACGCTAACTACAATACACAAATACACTATAAATGAGGTGTGTGTATGTGTATATATATATATATATATACACACATACATATATACAGTACATAGAAACTGTGGATACTTGGCACAGCCACCATTATGGGAAAGACATGCCACCCCTTCTAATGTCAGTTTAGTTTGTAATGAGGCAGGAGGTCTTTCCACAATTAAAATCATAATGTACCTTGGTTATATTAATAATGCAGGTTTTTAAACCAACATACTTTATGCAAACTTTCTCACATTACTGCTAATCAGTTTCTAAAATAGGATTTTAAAAACATTTGAGGTGAGAAATAGGCAATAAAGTCACAGTTTTAATTTGTCACTGAATTGTATTGAAGTGCTGATTATTAAAAACAAACTCTACTTGGGTTGATTTGGCTTAACCAAGAAAACATGATCGATAAATGTATTGGGATAGTATCTTGTTATTGTCCTTAACTTAAAAGTGCATATTTTTGTTTCTTTTTTTAACATGGAGGATGAAAATGAGGACAACATGGACTAAACCATGAAGGTGCTTGTGATCCATAATCCTGCAGCCAAGGAGCATACAGCAGATGCGTTGATTGCGATGGAGGGAAACAAAGTGCTGAATGTGTGTGGAAACCGAACCAAGGCATGTGTGCTGTTGATGGGATTGATCTACGCTCTCAAACTTGAGTATTCCAAGAAGCTTGAGTATACTTAAAAGTATTTCAGAAACTCTTTTGGCGCTTGACAGAGCAAAGCTGCTCAAGAAGGTCCAGAGCCTCAAAAGTAAGCTAATGATGAACTGTTTGTCACCGTATTCAGGCACAGACTGTTTCCTGGGAACTTACTGTTGGTGCTGAAGAATGCTCACTGTACAATGCAGTCAGACAATTTCATCTCCCAAAGAGCAGTGTCACATTGAAATTCACTACATTCAAATAATGCATATCATCTCATGGATCAATGTTATTCAAAAGATACATATTGGTTGAGCAAGGACTGAACTCAGTGTGTTTCTGACTGGTACTAGACGGTCAATTCATTTAACCAAAGGGACACGGTGTTGAGATGTGGAAAATGCTGTTTTTTTTTCAGGCACAGACTGACTGGTTATCTTCAACAATCCCATAAGGCTTTGTAAGATGTTCATGTTTTGTATAACAAACAAACTGGAATCCACATATGAAGGGTTTAAGAAACTTGTTTCAGTTGAATATGCAGAGTGGGGAGGGTTCTTTTGTACCTCCTCCTGTCCTTATTTTTTTGAACATTTCATTGATTAAAAGAAATTGACATGATCAAATATCTCCTGTGTCTGACAATAATTTTTTTAAAGTAAAGTTTACCTTCACTGAATAAGTAATGATTAATTACTCATATTGTTCAATTATTAATAACAATTATTAAGTAGTAAGTGCTTACAATCAAGAGGTAATGTTACTTACTTTTTTATAAGTAATCAGTTGTGTAATGTATTGAGAAATATTAGGTAGACTTTACCTAATTTCTTTTAGTGTATCATAGCTGTTAAATGTAGATATGCTTCACTCAAAACGTGGTGAAATCTACCCAAACAGACTGAGTGCAAATTGTTACCTCACATTTGAGTAGATTCTATAGGTTGCTTTTTACAGTGTACTGTATTTGTGTTTTGGTGTGTGTTTTCTGACAAATGCATTTTACCGTTGCAAAGGTAAAATGGCACTTGGACCGAAGGGTACATTTGTTTGTTTGCAAATGTCGTGTGTTGTCCTTCCTGTGCACTCAGGTGGGTTTTATGAACTGACAAGTATTTTTTAAGGCAGAGTTTGGAACCCTATGTTCCTTTCAAAATCATTTCTGCACAAACAAGATCTAAAAAGTATAAAAAATAACCAGATTTAGACAGCAACCTTGACATTGTGACAACAACATGTGAAGATCCATGTCAAGCTATGTGATTATTGAAAGGTAGTTCACAATTGAGAATGACATCAAGATGAGGCACTTCTTGCTGTATCCGCACTGAATTTTGTCATTAAATGTACATAGAGAAAATAGAATTGGTGTGAATCAATTTATTTTCATTGTGAATTAGAAAATGATCGGCCTTTTGCGTATCACTGAGCTACGGTAGGTAGGTAGAGGAGCCTGGGGTTGTTTTTGCCTATGGCTTTTAAAGGTCCAGATCAAAATTTGTGTTGCCTGTTCACAAACGTTCTCAGTCCTTTTTCATGAATAGTTACCACCACCATCAATTCCAAGTATTCCTTTTGGCTTGAAATTTTACATTTGCATTTGCATGAACTGGGGTAGATGGTAGACGCTCCATATTCATGCGCCATCTTGAAATATGTTAGCCGGTAAGCGACATACAGGACATACTGCTCCGCCTTTCGCGTTTTCACTGTCACATGATAAACTCACAGGTGCTGCTAATGCTGCTAATGGGTATAGTAGTTTCCCGGCTGCGGCAAGTTTGAAGAAGGAAACATGGAGGACCACACATATTCAAAATCCAAATTTCAGGAACAGGAGTCTTCTTCTTCGCCCAGAAAAAGGATATTGAAAAGAGCAAGAGACCGGCTTTTTGAAGTGTGAATGCTACCGTAGATGTAATACGTACTTTGAACTGCGTGGCGCGAGAGAGTTGATTGTGGTATATGATCTCAATGCTAGATGGGAGAAATTCCTACACATTGGACCTTTAAATCACTGAAAACTCCCCAAATAAAGAGCCGCTGGCTGATTTACACACTGCAGATTAGCACTTACTTAAATAACATTCTGGCGTGAACACAAGCAGGAAAATGTCTGTGTTATGTTATTTAAACTTGAGAAAAACCAGAGGGTGCTCAGGTCAGAGAAATGTGGTCTCACCAACATTAGATATTCAACCTCTGCCATCCCTTTTGTATAAACTGACTGGACAGGTCAGTACACATGAATGTTTTTTTTTTTTTTTTTACATTGCGTACATTGATTTCAGGGTTATCTAGTCTTTAAAATTCAATTAGTTAATCTTTAGGGGTTGTACATGCGTGACTGCATAGTGCTGCTCTGTTTGCAGACTGCATAATGCGTAATGAAAACATCAGATTCCTGCACACATACAGATTAAGTCTACATGTTTCTTCAGTAAATTATGAGGACACAGTGACTTTGTGTTGGTGGAGGATGTACCACACACACACACACACACACACACACACACACATTTCTGAACCATAGAAGAGTTGTATCTCCTTTGTGTCTGTTCTTGTTTATCTGATATGGCGAGCAGTTAGATGACAGTTACATGGGTGTGGACATATTCAAAAGAAAAAGTGTGTTTTTTGTGTGTGTGTGTGTGTGTGTGTGTGTGTGTGTGTGTGTGTGTGTGTGTGTGTGTGTAAATCCTTTCATGCTTGCAGCCACCCAGTCCTCCATGTGCCTGTGTGCATTTGTTGGTGTGTGTCCATGTGTGACTCTTTCACTGAGCAGCAGAGATGGCAAAAGTACTCACTTCTTTACTCAAGTAAAAGTAACAAAGTACAGGCTTGGAAATTTACTTAAAGTATAAAAGTAAAAGTAGCCTTGCGAATGACAACCATTTTTTATGGAAAGCTACCTGGACCACACAAATGTTACTAAAATGCAAGCTGAAAAACTTCAGTGGACTCTTTTTATGCCATTGCCTACATTTTAAATGGATGTCTGCCAGTAGGCCTAAAACATCACATATATGATTATTGTGACAGAGACTGGGACTCCAGGTTAATAAGATTCTGACTGAGTAGTAATATATGAATTCAATTGTGATTCTGTGAGAATTCACAGATCCAGTTTCTCTTTTTTAATCTTCCCCTTAACATTTAAAGGAATCTTCATGTGTTTGTGTGTGTGTGTGTGTGTGTGTGTGTGTGTGTGTGTGTGTGTCAAATATGGCTTCTAGCCATATTTCTCTCTCTTTTGATGCTTTATTAAGATCAAGCAATGTGTAACCTAGTTAAAAGGTTAACACAAACAACAGAATCACTAGCTAACTTACTTTAAATTTGCAAGAACTATAGACCAATACAACAACAAGCTTACATTAACACTGACAACATAAGTTATATGACTTACAGTTCTCATGGACGCACACACACGATCTGATTATCCTTTTTTCTCCGTGTGGCTCGCGATGTGAGGCGCGTGTCCACGCTATTTTCCGACATGCACTCACAATCACTCCTGATAGACGACCTTTTGTACAAAACTAAAGTAATGAGCCAATTTTCATAAATGTAAGGAGTAGAAAGTACCGATATTTGTGTTAAAATGTAAGGAGTAAAAGTAAAAAGTTGCCACAAAAATAAATAGTAAAGTAAAGTAAAAATATCTGAAAAATCTACTTGAGTAGCAGTTGAGCAGTATTTGAATGGATGACGATACACTTGGCATATTTTATGAATGTGGCTCATGAGCTTTACAGTATGTACAGATGCATTCGTAAAATGTCATTCCATAAACACTGTAGCTTTCCTAGAACTAACAAGCCAAAAATGATTGAGTTGAAGAAAATGTATTATTCCTGGGCTAAGCTGCTGATTTTCCTCTTTTGCATTCAGTTAATCTTAACTTTTGTATGTGTCTTTACTTTGCAACTGATGCAACCTCAAGTGCAGTGCAATATATGAAATAAAAAATTACAAGTACACAAAAAAAGACACCTGTTGTAATAAGAGTAAATTTGTTACTTTCACTCTGAGGGTCTACAATTAAAGAATACCTGAAGATGTGACGTAATGTATAGATGCAATTGTCTTGTCCTCAAATATAACCCAATGGGATGAAAAAATATACGTATATTGTTGTATATGCGGGCCAATAAGGCACACAATAAATACAAGTGACTGACATGCAGGATTTCTGGCAACTTTAGTGTCATATAATGTAATGCTGACAGCCAACCTCAACTATCAAGTGACCATATTATGTCAGTATAAAGTGAAAGAGTGAACAACAGGGGCAGAGAAGGACATCAGATAGACAGTACAAATTTGGATGTATAGCCTGAAAAGAATATTATAAAGAAAAATGTTTGTGACAAATGGAATGAACAAAGTTGAGACAAACAAGACAAAAAGACGATAGAAAGGACTCAGTTGTAGTAACTGAGGTTAGATTATTGTGAGTGCTGAGAAATGAGCCAGCCCTGGCTGGATGGATGGATGGTCTTTCAAAGTTTCAGAACAATATTTTTGAATTGTTTGCTGTGTTGCAGACACGCTGTTGTAAAGTAGGTCTTGGGGCGACTGGAGCCACCAACCCTGGCAGCTTTGGTGGCTCATTATGCCTGACGATTTACAGAACCGAAGCAGATGAAAGTGTGAAGAAAATGAATGAAGACAGGGAGTGATGGGGTCAGTGAAACATTTTAAACTAGACACAGTACTTGAAAACATGTCAGTAATCGTATCAGCAAATCTGTCAATACAGTCTTCGAATCAAAGTATGTGTGTGTGTGTGTGTGTGTGTGTGTGTGTGTACGCGGCGTAGGGCAACACAGTAGTGATCTTTACTGAAAGTGATATCGACCTCTTTACTTGCTAGTCTACATGTGTTCTTCTTTTTCCTTATGTAGGTTTGTGTGTGTGTGTGTTTATGTGTGAATGTTGGCTTTGTGTGTGTGTGTGTGTGTGTGTGTGTGTGTAGCTGTAGTTAGGGTTGTAGGCCAGTGAATTGGAAGATGGATTATTGATCCACAACTCCCACAAAGCGTAGAAAAAGCAACCCAAAGCTCCATCTTCATTCAGCCTGAACACGCACGCACGCACGCACACACGCACGCACACACACACACACACACACACACACCACTAAAACAGAAGCGGTTCAGATTTAGTAAAGCCAGAAGACTTAGCTTTTCTGTGTTAATGTTGTCAGTGGGTTGTGATGATTTCTGAAATAATTCATGAAGAAAAGGAGGGCAAATACAGGAGATGGATATTAAATGGCAGCAAGGACAAATTCAGGGCTCCAATCTAATATACTTCCTCATCAGCAAACATACGATTTGTTTTACAACGCTTAACTGGATGTTTCGTGAGACATCCGTTAAGGACTTGATTAAATACAGAATTTCACCCTTTCTTCAATTTACTTTTCATCCGTCTCTTTACCTGTTTTATTACTTATCCTTCTCGCCTCAACTCATACTTTTTTCGTATTCCCTTATTTCAAAAACAGCTACTCTGCAATTTCAGTTTTCTTGTGGCCACCTCTACAAGTCCCCCCTCCCCCTCTGCAGCCCTGCGTGAATTAATCGTTGTGTTTCAATCTCTCTCTTGGGTTTTGTTATTTCTCACACTATCTATCCCTCCACCTTCCTTACTTTTCTACCTATCTTTTCCATCACATTCATGCATTCTTCTTTCTTTCAATCAATCCTTCCACACTGGAATCCCTGCAGCAGTTCCTTCTCCTGCTGTTCCTTTGATCTATCGAGGGCTGAGACAATTCATCGGCGTAATCGACGTCATCATTTACAAAAATACGTTGATTTGTGTAACGTACGTCGATGCGTTGGAATAGAGGAAGAAAGGCAGCTCCCGTAAGCATGGATTCGTCTGTAGCTAAAGAACATCGCAAACAGACATCTAAAGTGTGATTCATGCTTCTACGTTAAATCCACGCCGTGGCTATGTACATAGGTACGTGGAGACACAGACCCTACCCCAGACCCTACGCCGGACCCTACATGGCTTTGGTAGCGTTGCATTTCCCCCTACTTAGTTCCTGGTTCTCCTTCTCCATAAACAACATGAAATGAAATCAAGGAGAGAGTTAACTTATCCTGCTACAGATTTCCATTACATTTACAAAACGAACGTACGACAGAAAACAAGTGTTAAACCGGCGTACGTTCATTTCCGCGCAAACCTCGGCATTTATCAATATGGACATGAGCAGAGGCTACGATCAAATCTCACGTCAGGTTTAAACTCGAGTTTTCGAGTCAGTGTGGACATGCGGTCAGTGGTGTAGTCTACGTGATACGCAGGTATACGCAGTATACCCACTAAACACGCCAGTTTGTGTACAGCAACCATAGCAACGCACAGAGCTGCCCATAAGCTGTAAACGGCCAAGCGGCCGTAAACTGCAGTAAAACCCCTGAGACACATATTCCGAATGCGCTGTATACATGTCCAAAGAATGCCTCTAAACCCTGAATAATACCGGAATATCCCACATGTCTTAATCAGTAATGCTATATTCGGAAAAAGGCCTTATTCTGAATATCCAACCGGAATATGCTGTTTACATGACCTGTATCAAATTTGGAATATTGTCATATTCTGAATAATAGTGGACTATTGGTGTGCATGTAAACATACTCACTGTCAGATTGTCTGCTTTTGTTCCTGGCGCTCATTGTATCTTCCAGTGTTAGGTGTTAGTGTTGTTTGTTTTTTGGATTCAGCCTTAAAAAGTTTGCTTGTTGTTATTGTCAAACTTCCTGCTTCGTCACTTGCATTTGGGTCCAAACCAGTTTTCTACCAACCATGACAGCCCTTATAGTCAAGCTAATTAAGAACCAGTTTTGGTAACATCTACCTCTGGATATGCATTTTTTTTAAGTACAAAAATATATTTTTTGGAGAAATTTCGAGATCAGACTCACATTAATCTTCAGACCTTGATTGCATTTCATTCTTTCATTTATTTCAAATAAAGCATCACCAATTCTTATCTTCCACATTTGCTTACTGATGGAGACAGAATTAAGCAAACGTTATTATGGGTTTTGCCGTGATATTTATTCACAACTCCATGGAATTCTTTCCCCAGAAGAGTCAACAGAATCTTCATGTACAAACATTGCAGAATGTGAAGAAAAAAAACAATTCACAGAAAACATTTTTTTATTTGAATATTTTAAAACATAAATATTTGTTAGGAAAACATGGTTTGTGTGTGAGTCTGAGCTTTGCATTACAGCTGCTGACATCTTCACTTTTACAACAAAAAAACCATAAACAAAACAAACAGGATAAATTCAAGGCCACAGTTGTCAAGGTCACCCACCAAAACAGACACACATGCACACATACACTGGAATGTGTTGGCCAATGAGAACTCCACTGGGAGAGCATGTGACCTCTTTGTCTTTCTTTTCTGCTCCCTCTGTCTGTCCATCTCTCTCTCTCCACCTCGCTCATTTACATACTGTCCAATACCCCTCTCTCCTTGCTCTCTCTCTCTCTCTCTCTCTCTCTCTCTCTCTCGCCTTCTCTCTCACTTTCATTTTGTGAGGTTGTCTTCAAGGCTGTGTGTGTCAGGCCCTACTAAGCAGACTACCACCGAGCAGCGCTCCCCTGTCACAGAACCTTACCATGATGAATGAGAGCGAGAGAGAGGGAGGAAGGTGGACGAGGGCGGGGGGGGTTATGGCCTGCCAAAAGGATGGGGGGGAGAGAAATAAGAGGGCAACGAATCAGCATGAATGAAAGGATGAATGCAACTCACACATTCACAAACCTTCGTTAAGCAAGCTGCACATTCTCCACAAGGGGGAGCTGTTAGTTACCAATTAGCTTTCCTTAATATTAATTATTCACAAGGACATTGCTATGAACCAATAGCACAAATGCATGGATTTAAGGTGTAAACAAATATGAATGCATCATGCTCATAAGAACAGTTTAAGAAACACCAGGGGAGCTAATTTATTGATGTCTCATATATGTTGTGTTGGTGAATGTGTTTATTTTCTTACTTGCAGCTTTTTTGTTTTTAAATGCAACACATGCAAGTGGTTAGGATGTTTTCTTCATTTGCTTGTTTTTTTTTTTAAAGAGATATTTTGCTGATTTAAATCCAGCTCTGTGTCATGACATTGCTTCTGTGGCCGCAACACATGGATTGCAGAGCAGCCGAGATCTGCCGAGATCCGCCGGATGACGCAAAACCAGCCCAGTAAAACCAGCCCAGTCCCATGCCAGGTCGTTATATAGTCACGTTATTGTAATCTATTAAGTCGTGGACAGGTTAGGTAAATGACGTTTTTTTTTTTCTTGTGGCGATTACGAAATTGAAAGCAATGCATTTTAATGGGAAGCATATCTCGTGATCCCAGAACGCTGACGGTAGCGAGTAGTTGATAAGGCGAAAGTCCACGTAGGGCGGTTGGTCGGGGTGGTGGATGGGTCAGAAAACACAGGACTTGCACTCCGGAGACCGGGGTTCGTGCCCCGCGTGTGGCAGTACCTTTGTCGGCGTGTACCGCGTGTGACGGTTCCTTTCCCCGTTCTTTTTTTTTCCTAACCCCAACCGTCTCGTTATTGTGGCGTTTCATTTCCCCGTTGTGGTGTTTCATTTACCCGTTGTGGTGTTTCATTTACCCGTTGTGGCGTTTCATTTCCCCGTTGTGGTGTTTCATTTGCCCGTTGTGGCGTTTCATTTCCCCGTTGTGGTGTTTCATTTGCCCGTAGTTGTGTGCCCCTGCGCGGGTGGATCGCGAGTGGCGGCCCGTCCCGTTGTTTTGGCCGGCGTGTGGCGCTTCATTTCCCCGTTGTCGCGTCCCCCAGAGCAGGTTCGAAAAGCGTGACCTGTACACGTTCAAAAGTCGTTGCATATACACGAAAAAAACGTCAAAATCATAACCTGTACACAAATTTATGAATCAAAATAACGTGACTATTACACGACCTGGCGTGAGACCGGGTTGCGAAAAACACATAAATGAGGTCTGCTGCCCACACAAAGATGACAGAGAGCTGGATTAAAATCGGCTGAGTATCGCTTTAAGTTGCACTGTGTTCAGGTCTCCTCACTGCCATAATTGTAAGTGTGTTGCCACAGCATCTTGTATCACTAAAGCTGTATGGAAAGATATATGTCGTTGTATTTTCAATTGTGATATCGAAAAACAATTAGTGCTACCATTCTTGGTTGGTGTATTGTCATTAAATCCTAAATCATTTTGTTTGCTACAAACCAGTTTTATTCAGTGAAATATCTAAAAGCATGTAGCATGTACTACAATGTTAAGTTTACTGAATGAAGGGAATGCAGAATATAACATTCAGGACAGACAGAGCAGGTTTTATTAGCAACTTCTCCAAATCAAGAATGTTCTAGTAAAACCTGCTCAGCCTCAAGACATTTTCTGTCACAACCTTGGATGAATATGAAGAGAAGCATGGGGAGGAAAAGCAGTGTCAGCTAACAGCTTTAACACGGCTTTGATTGCATTTTTTGATATACAACATCACAATAGTCAAGAATTGGAAGTATAAGTTGAGAGGCAAGTTTTATATGAACATTGCGCGTAAAGCTATTCCGCTCGATTATAAAATATTGATTCCAAAGTTCACTCTTGCTCAATGTGCAATTTGAATGAGAGTCCATACACCAAGATATTTAATCTTATCAACTCTATGTTAAGAAGTGCCATCATTACAGGTTATTACACAGGAACCAGTTTTTTGTCTGGTACCAAAGATAATATAATAGGAGTTTGTTTTGTTAAGTAGTAATTTGTTATGTAAAAGCCAATCTTGTAGGATAATGAAGTCAGACTGAAGAGAAGCTTGAATTTATGGTATATTATGGTTGGATATATACCTGTTGCCTCACTGTGCTCTCAGTTTGAGACAGGAACAGATTATTTTAAAATACCTACACAGCTTAAAAAATAATTGGCCCCCCTGCTTCCTACCAGCCTGACCTCATCACCAAAGCCGTCAATTGGAAAGCACCTACAGCCCAATTCACTCTATTTCTTCTTCCCATGTCTCCACTCAGGTTTTGTGAAGATTCAAACTAAAAACCAAGTTCACATAAAAACTTTAGATCAGAAAAGAATTGTGGAGATCTGGGAGTTTGTGTATTATGTTTTGTGGGACCAGCCACAGTGTAGTATAATATATATATATATATATATATATATATATATATATGATAAAAAAATATATATATATGATATATAATATAAAAAAATATATATATGATAAAAAAATCATCTATTAACAAACTTCACCTCCTAATGAACTTTTTAAAAGCTGCATCAATGTAAATCAAAACAGGCAGTTTGAACATAATGGATGGGAATTGAATGCTATCAAAGGTTGTTGGTACTTTGGTCATAAATAGCCGAGTCTCTTGCCATTCCTTGAATTTGTTTGTTTGTTGAAGTTTGGTGTCCGATTACCGAAAGAAGTTCCTAAATCTTGTTGTCCCTACAGTTAGACATTTTTGTTGGTGTCTGTAAATCATTGATATCCCTTGAGGCCAGGCCACTGGCATGGCTTAAAATGAAACGAGATGCTAGCATCAATGCACGCAATTTCTTTTAGGCTTATTTTGTGTTATTTTATTCTACTCCAGTATAACAGAAAGTTGTAAATATACAGTAGGGATGTCACAGTAGATGGAAGCTGATGGAAAACACCAGAACTGATATAAATGGGGTGTGGCCACAGCATGTGTAACATATTTCAATCCATAAAGAGCAGTGCAGCAGCAGTTTCCAGTTCTGTGATTCACTTTTTTTTAAACTTTTATTTATTCAGGAAATGTTCACTGAGAGGAAGCCTCTCTTTTACAAGAATGCCCTGATTACTACAGACCCGTGGCCCTGACCCCTGTGGCTGTGAAGTCTTTTGAGCACCTTGTTCTGGCTCACCTCAAAACCCTCACTGGCTCACTCCTGGAGAGCCAACAGGTCTGTAGACGTCTCTTCATTTCATCCTCTGGCAGCTGGACTCCTCAGGAACCTACGCCAGGCTCCTGTTTGTGGACTTTCTCTACTTTTAACACCATCCTCCAGCTCTGCTACAGGACAAGCTTTCCCAGCTGCATGTGCCTGACTCCACCAGCAGGTGGATTATAGACTCCCTATTTGACCGGAAGCAGAATGTGAAGCTGGGGAAACACGTCTCTGACTCTCTGACCATCAGCACTGGTTTCCCTCAAGGCTGCGTCCTTTTACCTCTGCTCTTCTCACTGTCCACTAACAGCTGCACCTCCAGTCCATCAAGCTCCTAAAATTTGCGGATGACCACACCCTCATTGGACTCATCTCTGTAGGGGATGAGTCCGCCTACAGGTGGGAGATTTGCCACCTGGTGACCTGGTGCAGTCAGAACAACTTGGAGCTAAATTCTCTGAAGGCAGTGGAGATGTTTTTTTTCGATTTTAGGAAGGACGCAGCCCCATCCATCACCCCATCATTTCCCAGGACCTCAAGTGCTCCGCTCAGCTCCCTTCATCAAAACAATTCCAGCAGGGGATGTACTTCCTGCGGTAGCTGAAGAAGTCTAACCTGTCAAAGACTATGATGGTACACTTCTACACTGCCATCGAGTTCATCCTCACCTGTTCCATCACCATCTGGTAAGCTGCAGCCACTGATAAGGACAAGGGCAGACTGCAGCGTATTATCCGCTCTGCTGAGAAGGTGATTGGCTGCAATCTGCCATCCCTCCAGGAACTGTATGCCTCCAGGACGCTGAGGCGGGCAGGAAAGATTGTAGCCGATCCCTCTCACAAACTGTTTGAACCTCTCCCCTCTGGCAGGAGGCTGCGGTCGATCAGGACCAAAACCTCACGCTATAAAAACTGTTTCTACAACTCTGCAGTCAGCCTCACCAAGAAGACCCCAGACGCCCACTGACATTGACTCCTAACCCCCCTGTGCTCAAGGGCACAGTGGTGGTAATGAGGGAGGGGCAAGTGCTGCTCTTTAACTCCCTCGCTGATGTTGGTCTAGGGATTGAACCGACAACCTCCCAGTCACAAGCTTGCTTCTCTGACCTTTAGGGCACCACTGCCACTTTTGCAGTTCATCATTAAAGAAAAGCTTTGTTTCTTCTTTCAGAATCATCACTTCTAGTCCGGACGGACATCATTTTGTTGATTTATTGTTGTTTGTTGTGAATGAGATCTACTGTGTTAATGTTTGTTTTTAGTGTGCTGTAGCAGTGAAATATACAGTAATTTCTTGAGGACAATTAACTACCTAATGGAAGAGTCACGTGTGTGAGAGAACACACACACACACACACACACACACACACACACACACACACAAAGAAGATTGCTCCATTCTTAGAGTACTAAACCCACTCTGAGGTGGAACAGAGCTAATTATAGCAGGTTTTAATTGCTTTCCAGCTTTAGAAGTAACTTCTCTGGCAATCTCCCTCTGTTTCTGGCTATTGCTTCACTGTGGCATCAGTAAGCCAAAAGTTGTGTGTGTGTGTGTGTTTACCCATAAGTAAACATGAATGGGTGCATCAATGTAGAAAAAAAAAAGGGGTGAGTTTGGGAGAGAGTCAAAGAGCCTCAGAGATGCCTATGCACGTGTGAGAGAGAAATTTGAAACTAAAATTGTTATTGTGAGAAATTTGAGCCCTCAGTTGTCATGTAAATACGTAGATGTTTAGAGACCAAGCGTGTTTCAAATTCACTTGTCAAACATTCTTGTCAAGTGATAAATAATAATTCATAACGTCTGTGTTTTTGTTCTTTTGAAGATGATTGATATTACATCAGAATGTCCAAAAAAATAGCTGAAGTGGCAATTGCTGCTGGTGGATCAATTGGGTATGCCTTGTACAAAACCAATTGGATTTCCCCCAAAAAATTTTATTATAAAGTAAGACCGTACAGTTTGGCATTTTCTGGTATCAAAAAATATAATATACAAAATGTTGGTTTAGCAAACACTGACACTGCATCCCACGTGAGAGAATAAAATGTACAAGTTACCCAAATGTAATAACAATACTATTTTTGTCCACGCCCTCTAAAACACCACATAGAAGCATTTTCTCATCTTTTCTGATTAACAAAAAACTGTTGTATTGACAACGCATGATTAAGGTTTGAACAGGTTACGACACATGCTACTTGTTTAAGGTTAGGAAAATGTCATGGTTTGGGCTCAAATTACGACTTTGGTGAAAGAACAGGACAGTTATTATACTGTGACTTTGACCAATTTATTAGAATACCTTGGTATAATTAATGCAAACAGTTGCGAGGGTAGGTACAATCCAACAGATTTCCAGTGTGATTTACAGGTGATTTAGGAGTAAAGATCAATAACACAGCGGAGAGGTCCCAATGTTAAAAACTTAATTTGGAATTTTCTAGCACATTTTTAGAAGGGTATAGAACTAAAACACTGCAATGCATAAACCCTCCAAGACGCACCTACCTACAATCACACAAACACTTTGTCTACCTGTCCCCCACACTAAATACTATTGGTGAAAACACACCTATCTAAAAAAATAAGAATTACAGTAAGTCTTTAGCGAAGAAGAGAGGGAAATAGCATTTTAATACAAGCACGTGGATCAGTAAAAACATGAATGTGTGATCTTGAAGTAAATGGCTGTAAATGACACTGCATAGTTTCCTGCATTTAGTTTAATGAGAGAAAAAATGAAAGGTGATAAGGAGGGGGAGCAACGGGCTGAGTGGAGATGGGGCAACATACAGTAGGGAGGGACTGAGACTTGAAAGAAGACAGTGACACAGAAACAACAACACAGAGGAAGTAACCCATAGTGCACACCCATTTGGATTTGGTTGAGTACTGAACCAGATGTAAAAACTTAAAGCATTTGTTTATGTCAATCTAAATGTCAGTCTGATTGACAGGCATCCTGACATGGCATTGCACTTTAATACATTATTCAGCACCACACTGACAAGCGCAGAAGCTTCTTCTTGTAACTCCAGAACAAAGGGAATTCATTATTGAACAGGAACTTCTGACTCTGCATTCTGCATTCATTGTGAAAAGAGGCAATTCTAGCAGTGCAAGCTTGAATAAGTCATTGCTTTTGTACAACAGTTACAGTTTTGGGCTTTGCAGTTCACAAATCAACCATGGCTGCTAATAATGTCTAAATAATGGCAGATTCGTAATGTTTTGTTGCAGGACAAAACAAATAGTCCGGTGTAGTACAGTATCTGTTTTTAACATCCATCTTGTCTAAAATGTTGTCTTTCTTGATACATATTCCTCATGAGGCAAACTATATTTTTGGACTCTGTTATTCAACAAGCTGGTTATTCTGCACACTTGTTGCACACTATTTGATTTTTTTATACATCAATGTCCGTTACATTCAAGCCATTACCAACTCTCTCTGTATTTCTCAGTATGGCTATGTTTACAAAATGGTTTAGTCCTGCGACTTTCACGCACAGAAGATACTTATCTCTTCTGAAGAGTCCATCATCTTTATTGAATCCTCCGTGTCCTGCTTGGCTACAAGTAACTACGGGGAGGAGGGGTGGGGGCGGTGCACGATCACCGAAGGCTTTCGCATGTGGATGCAACGACAGTGTTGTTTTCAATGAGTGTCAAAATGAGCTTTAAATGAACCATTCTACATTGGAGACCAATTATAGCTGGCTAAAAGCTGCATGCTGTCATGGTTTAATCGCCCTCGCCCTCGCCCTTCCTTCACCTGGTTCCACGTCCTCTGAATAGTCTCTGTAATTTCTATTCTAACGAATTAGTATCCTGAAGACTTCTCACGCTCAATTGCCCTTTCCCAAACTGATCCTAACTAACTAGCCCTTCATTACGGAGTGTCACTTAATATAACCCTCACAGCTGTAGAAGGAATTTCACATTAAGGAGGAGGGTATTCCAACATCTAAACTGTGGGATGAACTCTGGGATAGAAGTAGTGGAAAATGACGTGCTAAACCTCCATGGGAATATGCAAACATAGGCAGAGTCAAACGGGTAAGTGTGGAGAGTCTGGAATGAGATTCATCATCTGCCACATTGCCTCTGTTACATATTATGTTGCCTGTTATCAGCCTGCTCTGTCTGCCTCCTGGTGCTGTGTATTTTTGCCTGATTTCTGTCCTCCTGACTGTGGGCCTCAATTGTATACTATAAAACTGCCATTAACTACACCTGTCTAGTGTCCTGAGTTAAATAAACACACTCATTATGCGCACATAGGCCCTGGGGAAACTACCAAGACCTTGAAATCTTCTACCCTCATTGCTAACACAGTTAAGTGTGTGTAGTGTGTGATGCAGTGGCCTGTGTGCCATTAAGAAGAATGCTGAATGAGCAGCCAGAATGTTTTTGAAAAAATACTGTACTAGTTCTGTTATACTGTGAAAGTTAACATTAATCCTACTAAATAAGACTGTGGCAAGATTTTGTGTGTTTCATGCAAATTTGTGAAGTGGGATGAATTCATAAAATCTGGAATAAATATTTAGAATTTGCAGTATTTTTTTTATTATTTAAAAGCCAAGGTTTTTGAATTCTTATTTCAAGTTTTTGCATCTAATACATATTACATTTACATCACATACACTGATAACCAACCAAGAATATAGCATAATTCCTCAGCAGAAGTAACATTACTGCAGCATATTTTCTCTGAGTGGTGTTAATGAGTCTGCAGATGCCCATCTGTTCAATGTGACAGTTTCAACAAGAAGGAAGGAGCCTCATAATGTCACTGCTTATGTAAATCATACTGTGCATAATTTAATGGAGCTTCATTCCTTAAGGTGCAGCATAAACAAAGGAGGTGTTAAAAAATAGTATTAAAGCGTAACTTGTATTTTCGTTTTTCGGTCAAATGGCCTTTTGTATGGGAGTGATAGGGGCACTTTTAAAACACTAAGAAAGCTCGACACAAAATGAAACTTTGCTTATCACCAGGGGCTCTACACCTTACAGTTTTTTCCGATTGCTAAACAACAGTGTGCACAACTGGAGTCACATGTGCAAAACTCAAACTACAGTCTGCACTACCAACAGTCACCTGAGCTAAACAGTTCACATCACCTGCAAAACAGGCTCAGTGCAGCCGAACACTATGCACAAGCCTCACTGAGATAACACACACTGTCACTCAGAACACACTGAGAGTAAAAACACTAGCATCAAACACCAATACATAAATTACAAACTTTCTCATCTTTACAGTTTGAACAATTTGAGTGACTTGACACTACTCAATAGTTTATTTTAGGAAAAGATATAGATTGTATAATATACCAATTTTACGTAAGGTAAACAAGAATAAAGAAAATCAGCAGTTTTCTTCAATATAGAATTTTACAGTTTTTTTCGATTGCTAAACGACAGTGGGCACAACTGGAGTCACATGTGCAAAACTCTAACTACAGTCTCCATAGCAGCAGTTCATGTGGACCAAACATTAGTTCATTTTTCATTGCTTGAACACAGTTTTCAAAATTCTACACACTTATCCCATCACTTTAACCACAACGTGCACAACACTGTAGATTTACAGCACTTTGTTCAAATGCTAACACACTGCTGTCAAAACAGTTAACCATACATTCAAAACAGAATAGATTTCAGTCCGGTGCCTATCAAACACTGCTGATTGCAATTTTAGCTGAAAGCCTAAGCAGGTGTCTTATTTTAGACTAGTTAGTGAACATATATGGTATTTATACAGAGAAAGCTCAGAAAGTCTTTTTTTGTATACAAACACCAAATAAGAAGGAAACAATTATACACTGTACCGTTTGAGAGAAATGGGTAAAAGAGCAGAGATACCAACATGTCCAGGTAAGATGTCTGAGGTTATGTACACAGCTATAAAAAAAGTGAAAAACACTATATCTTTACAATAGTAAAACTGCGTTCTTACTGTTTTTCAGAAAGTAATGGAGGTGAAAGCAATAGAAACACCACATTCATTAGTATTTAGAGATGATGCAGACATCCAATGTGATGAAGAAAACTTGTCACATGATGCTGGAGAGAGGCAGGATTAGTCACACTATTTGTTGGTACTGTTTGTAATTTGTGTATTGGTGTTTGATGCTAGTGTTTTTACCCTCAGTGTGTTCTGAGTGACGGTGTGTGTTATCTCAGTGAGGACTGTGCATACTGTTTGAGACGTGTGTTAAGAGTTGTGTTGCTTTGAATGAGTTTTGCAGGTGATGTGAACTGTTTAGCTCAGGTGACTGTAGGTAGTGCAGACTGTAGTTTGAGTTTTGCACATGTGACTCCAGTTGTGCCCAATCGTTTAGCAATCGAAAAAAACTGTAACATATTGTTCCTGCTTTAAGTCATGCATGAGATACTAGTAATCCTTGTACATTAATAATAGTTCATGAAGTACTACATGAATTAAGTCATGCTTTATGATCATTCATCTATTCTTATTACTGAATGTTGTATTGAAAAAGTAAAACAACTGCTATTACACATACAGTACTTAAAACATTAATGGTAGGTAGGTATGTGCACTGAATCTAAATGTTATATATTTTGCAATCAGGCTACCATGATAAAATACCTACTACCAGCAAGTAACATAAAGTGTGTGTGTGTGTGTGTGTGTGTGTGGGCTCATTTAGCCAGTAATCTTTATTCTTCTCCATTTCTCTCTTCAGATGAGAAAGCAGTGTCCAGCTAGCAGCACTTAATGGAATTGGATGTTATCAGCTCTCACACACACACACACACACACACACACACACACACACACACACACACACACACACATACACATACACCACTTTCTGCTACTACCCCTTTTATCCTGTCATCCATCTATACAACACAACACTGCATCAACTTGGGTTTAGTTAGTCTAGTCTTTTATTCCCACACAAGCTTCTTGATCACTGACAAAATAAGCATTTACATTTCCCAGTAAAGATAGAGTTTCCCAAAATACAAATATATGGTATGATACAGCTAATATGATAGTTTCCTTTTACAGTGGAAATACCTTTATTTAGCCTATGTGAAGAAGAAAAACACAGATGACAATTAAAAATATATCAAAACTATAAAGCAAAGTATGTTGTTACATGTCATTGGGCATTTTTAAGTGGATATATGGAAATCCTGTAGCTTTCTTAGTGGGTATACCTGCGTATAACATAGACTACATCACTGCATGCCCTAACACCTGCAAATTTGCAAGTGCTTTGTTGATTTTAGATGTTCACACATTGTGGCATATTATGTGACCTACTCTATCTGTAAAGTGTCTCGAGTTAACTCATGTTATGATTTGATACTATAAATAAAATTGAATTGAAATGGTCACACTGAGGAGATCCTCTCATTCACTGAGCCAAACTCGACCAGCAGTGGCCAGCTGGGGCTGTTTGTATCCCACCCCCCATATGGTACCTCTCACCCTGAATAATTCTGGAAAAGTCCAACTCCTAACAAGGAGACCAGACACGTTGTGCACCCAATTATAAATAAATGTACTTAGCTTGAAATCCCACACCACCTCCTGGGACTAGATTCAGGAAAGGGACCGTGTTTCCCTAAAGGATGAGTTCTTGTTGTGCTTTCCTAAAGGAATAAATTAATCATTCTTCTGACTTTCCCCTCGCCTGGGACAAATTTGCCATGGGAAATCCTACTGAGAGCTAATGCTCCAGATAATACAGCTGCACACAGGCACACAATCCCCTTCACTTGGTTAACTGTGATTCCAGGAGGGGTGATCAGAAGTGTCACCTCTTCGATATGCTCTGTCCTGTCTTCCGTCTCCTGTTTTCAATCAGCCCCACTCGCTTTGCAGAACACCTCCCCTGAAACTACAGCATGCTGGTGGGAGAGAGATGGGAGATATGAGAGTATATGAGGGAGACACATACTCATAGAGAATCATTTAGACAGCAACTGAACATGTACAAAACATGGATACAAGCATAAAGTACATGCTCATGGAGAGAAAAGAGTTCTTAAAGACAAAGACAGAAATCAAGGCAGTGTGGATGAGAAAGTGGGTAAAATTAACAGAAGTCTTGCATTGCCAGATCTGAACTGCTACAACTATTACATCTAGTCATAGTTCCACTATCTTCATTGTTACTATAACTGCCACTGTTCATCATTCCAACTGCTATAATTATTATGAATCATATTGCTCTATATCTATATATCTGTATTAGTGTCTGTGTCCAAACCGGCATTGACAGATGCCACCCACAAAGAGCCTGGGTCTGTCCAAGGTTTCTGCCTAAAGGAAGTTTTTGAGTCTTTGTAAATTATAGAGTGGTCTAGAACTACTCAATCTTTAAAGTGTCTTGAGATAACTGTTGTTATGATTTGATACTATAAATAAAATTCAATTGAATTGAACAGTTGTCTGGTGTTTGGAGTCTGCGAGAAAGAAAGTTTTATTCACCTCTACCTGCCTCAAGATGCTATGACAGCAGAATCTTATTACTACAACACTGTGGGAAAATCATTACTTTGTGAATTCTTATGTTGTGCATGCTTGTTTGTGTATTTGCCTTTCCATTGTAAAAGTATCCCATATGCCTATGCAGCAGTGTGCGTGTGTGTTTACACCCAAAACAGTTTGCACGTATGATCTCACACCAGCATTTTTGGCTGAACTCTTTCCTACCAGGAAATAAGACCTTTGCTGTTAATGTTATTTATTTGAATATGTGCACGCAGCTTCATATTCCAACATACACATACATTTACAAATAGTTGCTCACATGTACGTTTGCATACTGTATAATGATGCACACAACTCACACAAAAGATGAGAGCTAGAGAGGAGAAGCTATTATTTGAAAGCTACTTCCTACTGTGAAAATTAGTGATTTGAAAGAACAAGCATCCATATTTGGGGATCAATTAAAGGAGTTGCCTCTTTCACCAGGACAATGGAGATAATCATGAGACAAAACTGTTTTGATCAACATATCCATTATTTGCAGCCTTTCTAGTGGTCTGCCATGTTGAGTAGCAGGATAATGTCAATGTCCTGCAATTTATTTTTTCCTATAAGACTTGAACATCTTTAGCTTTAGCAATGGCCTTTTCCTTCCAAATAAGCCAAGCATAAACAATCTTATTCCATCTTTTTGGGCTGGAATATCACACCATATACAACAGCAGCCCCCTTAAGTAGTACTCCAGGGACACAAACACCTATCTCCTTGGTGAAAGTCTCGTGTCTTGTGTTTGTGTGAGTGGAAAAAAACAGGTACTCTTAACAGTTTGATTAGATACTTCTCAAAATGATCCCCAGCTCACATATTCTGTTTTACTCAGAAATATGTCACATTACATAAACTAAAGATGCTGTAACGTATGTTTAACTGTGTAATTATTGTTGTATAAGTAAGATACACTAGCTTGAATGTGCAGAACAAATAACTACAAATATCAATAAAAAAAAAACATAAATAAACCTTGCAACCTGTTCAGTACAGTTTCCTTTTTATATACTGTAGAAAGTAGCCTATAAAAGAGCAAATACTATAGCCTGTCTACTGTTTTCCCAACATCACAAATGCCAAAGTTACTGTGTCTTTGGCGTATGTTTAAACTCCGCTCAGCTAGACTAACTACCAGACCAAATGTCCCTTCCTGCTCTGAATCACTGAGCTGTATATCAAATATCACCAAAAACTGAGGTTTGTTCAAAATCCAAGAACCAGCGACACGAACTGAGACGGAACTACTGTATACTAGTGAGATTGTACATTTGTCGATTAAATGTGTATTTATATATCTGAGTGTTCTCCCCTCTTTGTGTCTGTCTTAAGCTCTTTGTATATGGGTTACTACTTCATTGTCACAGCCTTCATGTCCTGATGATGCTACATTCACCATCATTCTCAACAACCCTCTGTGGCTGACAGCTCAAACATAAGCCTTTTACAATTCAGCCTCTTCCTTCCCACCTTTAATGGCCAATATTTCCACATGATGATGCGGTAAATGAAAAGATGTCTGTAAACTACAGCACCAGATTATTATAGGGCTGGCCACCTATTGGCTGCAACTTTCTCACCTAACAGGCCTTCAAATGCAATTTAAGGTTGCCAACATAGAACCTTGCTCAAAAGTGTGCTCAAGTGAGCTTTGGATGTGACAAATTGAAATGATTTGAATGGGTTGAAATGATCTTGAAGTACTACGTCAAAACCAAATGGACATGCTGTTTAATCTGAAAGACATTTTTCTTCTCACCCAAGAGACTGTGCTATAGAGTAGTGGTGAGTACCGGCTGTTTTTATGGCTTCAGATGATTACACCTGGTTGAATCGGCAAAATACACAATAGCCAATTTCACTTTTTTTAGATATACTTTAGGATGATTAATAATCTTTGAATGGCTTTCCAAGTGGCAGCCGCTGTAGTCAAGCTGTTTTAAAAAATGACTTATTTCTCTAAAAGCAGCTGATTACCCACACCATAGGGGGGTGCAAAGGGGAAAAAAATAAGCTATTGTAATTTTTCTTGACCTTTCAATGTGTCAATCTGAAGCAAACATGCAATTTTAGCTCAAAATGGCTTTACTGGAAAGTTAGCCACCTCCTACTTTGACAAACACAGCCTGATTTCTCTTTTACGGATATACATTTTCTCTCATCACATCATAGGCAGAATGTTTAGAAAAGGCTTTAGACTGGGATTATGTGACCTTTTCCAACTAGGTCTCACTGCCTGGGAGACTACTTTCCTAACTTTCTTTCTATCCTAGGATTTAGGAAGTGAGAGATGATGAAGGCAGAATAGTTTGATGCCCCCCAACTCTCTCTAACCTAAATCTCCACCGACCCTACCCTCAGCTAGTATTAAATTTAGTTAATATCTTATGTTCAAGCCAGAATTTCACAGTGGTAAATATCGCAGATGAAAAAAAGATTTTTTTAAATCTCATAATTAAAAAAAAATAAACATCTACATAATGTCCAGCAATGGCTCTCTGATTTCTTAACATTTTCTAAGCTTGCCCATCTTTCTCCTGACTCTGCATGATGTGTGCTTTGGACACACAAACACATTTATCATATTAGCAACGACTGACAGTTTTTTTCTATTTAAATGTCTTCTCACAAACAAAATGAACATATTCGGTTCAAGTCAAACTATAGTGATATGTGATGTCAACAAAAGTTGTTTACACAGTAAACATGCAAATATAAATCTCAGTAAGCAATTTTACTGTGTAATGTATAATGCTTACCACATTATGCAATACTGTAACACACTGAAAAACACGCAAACATTGATCATATCAGTCAATTTTGTTGCTCACTTTATGCACGGCAAAAAAAATACTGAAAGCAAAAACGTACATTCATTTTCACAGCTGACAGAATCGGTCTCTCTCTCATACATCACACGGTCTTTAACAAACGTACACCAGAATCACACATCAGTGACACACAACCCATTTATTGAAGATATCTTCCACTGCCATCATGTGACAAAACACACACATGTTCAACACATTTCTGCTTTTGGCAGCTATTGTGTGCTTCGTTAGCTCTGACTCTGGTCCCTATGGATTAACATGTTATTAGCATTAGCCTCGGTACAGTATTGAGCTATTTATTACAGAGAAGACAGCCGGCACCTGTTTCTTTATGTTTGTCTCGCATGTTTTATGTGTTTAATGTCATTTAATAACCTAATCCACCCACTGTATGTACAGACACAATTTGTTTCACAAATAATGCCAGCAACCATGTGACTCCTACTGTAAAAAAAAAGACCTGTATTGTTAAGTGAATCAGTTCAGTAATGTCGTGCTTGTTATAAACAAACCAGAAAAAAAAAACATCTGCCCTAAGGCAACTTTATTCTGAAAAGCTCCTGATCTCTGGCAGACTGGGTTCACAGTCTGTCAGATTAGAGTTGACAAACCCTGACTTTAGCCTGGGGCTAGAATTACTCTCCTTGGGCGCAGAATTAGCTTCCACTTTGCAGGGTTAATGTTACATCTGTATCAGTTAACCCTGATCTAACTGATCCAGTGTGAGCATGACTCAGATAACAATGTGGAAGCCTACTACAAATAGAAAAAAGGTGAGAAAGAAGGAAAAGAAAAACGTGAATGCACCAACTTACACATTTTTACAAAAAGTAGCATGATCTCTAATTAAAGGCAGGGTTGGTAATGTTGAAAAGCTACATGTCGCAAGATTTGAAAGTAGCATCTCCTCGGGGCTCGGTCTAACCCGTCCCCCTGACCTCGGGGTTCCCCCCCACACACAGAGGTGCATGAGCACCGCTGTGTCACTACTTTAGTGCAGAGCGGAGAAAGGACTGTAATTTCACTCAATACATTTTTTTTTCATTTCTCATTCACAGGTAAGTAAACACCTAATATTATTTCTCCTCTATTCTCCGGTAGATTTGCAGTAACTCCATTGGCGACAACGTGCATCAAGCTCAGGCGGGTTAGAGTACGCGCAGCGGGGCAAGGAGGCATTTCATTGGTTCTTTTCAAGCAGACCAAACAATTGACCATGATTTGAACTCTCACTGGGCCACTGAAACATGTTCAAAACAATATAAAAGAGCAGAGATTGCACCACTAGGCTGCTTCTACTAATACTACTGATTGTGATCCTGCTGTTGACAAAAGTCTAATTTATTTTTAATTCTTATACATTGCGATGCCCATTGTTTAAAATGGATAGTTGGATATTATGGAAATTAGCTTATCTACAGAGAGTTCTATAGATCTCATCTAACTCATGTCTTTCTTTTAACATTTTGCTGAAAGTACACATTTAAACTAGAAATGTGCATTTTTTAATTAAAATTGTATCAATGTTTTGAGTTCAAGGAGGACTACTCACCTATCTGAATAAATGTAATTCCATAAATAATGAAAAAAGCTTAACAAATCTATACATCTACAAATATTGCGCTACATATTTTCTCTTTTTCACTACACAAAGTGAAAAATAGGAAATTCAGAACCAACTGAACAGTAAGCACTGTTAAATAATTGTTTTTATAAGTGTTTTTATAATTGTTCATAACTTTCTCATTGTCTCTTTCATTGAAGAACCTGTGGGTGAAACTGAACTGTCCAGTATTTTGCCGCTGTGGAAGTGGATTGCATGCTATAGCTAACGGCTCTAGGTCAAAGTGACCCGGTGCTGATTGCTTCTCTGGCTGTGTGGGAGATAATGTGCTGGTGCAATATATCAGCACTAAGACATTACTGACCTCCCCAGAGCAAAACCCTATGCTACTGAATAAGTCATATTTTTATTATGTGAGGTCAGTCTGTCTGGGTTGTCTGAGAAATCCTAGTATGTGGCCTTTGCTCCTTTAAATAGTTGTTTCTTGATATAAGTTTCCTCCAGGGTACAGGTTTCATCAACTGGTGGTCAGTTTCAGTGTTTGGAAAAAGTGGTCACAGTAGAGTCATTCTTCTCTGCTTCTGTATTAAAGTCGAATTGCCTTAACTTTTGTTGGGGCAGTTCCTTCTGTTGTTTTTTAGATAATCATTCCCCAAATTATCCTCAACCTTATTTATTTTGGCTTCCAAGGTATATCTTACATTCCTGTGGTGACATTATACTAGTTTATCTTCTAAAGCAATTTCACTTCATCATCAGTCTAAACAAAGAAGTCTGTCTTGTGATTATTCTAGATATTATAATATAATATATAATTGTATAGACCTAATGGTGCACTCTCTTCCTCAAATTTTGTGTGTAAAACAGCAACACTACCCTATGAATAATGGTGTATAACCGTTCAGGTTGCCTATACATGCCCAATCAATGATATTTTGAAAATGATCCAACAATATTCATTTGAGAGAGAGAACATCTGTGCAAAAAGTGTGTAAGCAGATGCACAGGCAGAGGAGGCAATGTTCAGCTATTAGCCACCTAATTCCTCATGCTTGAAAAGTCTCACCGAAAACATTCCGGACTGAGGCTTTATATCGTCACTAGTTTTTAGTAATGCTAGTGATGTGGCTCTCAGGATGGCAGCGTTGGTCGGTCACTTTGTTCTAGACTGAAATATGTAGACTCAACTTTTGGATACACCGTGACATTTTTGTACAGATGTTCACTGTCCTCAGACGATGGATCCCCATGACTTTTCATTAAAGTTTTCACATAATCACTGAAATGGACATCTAAACATCCACTAGATGGATTGGTACAAAATTTGGCACAGATATTAATAGCTCCCAGAGGATAAATTGTAAACACTTCAGTGAATCCCCTTATTTTCCTTTAGCACTAACATGTAGTTAACATTTTTGGCTCTTAGTGGAAATAGGGCTGAATTATAATTGCAGTCCAGCCTCGCTGTTGTGCCTCGCAGAGCTTCTAGACTCTTAGTCATGTTAACCAGTAACTGTAATTGGACAGCGTGGTTCACACTAAAGATTACAAACTTCAGCTGTAGTTTCTTGATCCGAGGACACAGATGACCAAGCCAAGTAAATGACAAACGAAGCAATATCACCTTTAAAAAAATAAGGAATTAATGATCAAAGTGAAAAGCATCCATTAACTCAGAGAATGTCTGAACCACGACCGTTACCAATTTGTCACGTTGGTGATGTCTTGACCACGATGAATATAAATCATACAGGACTGCCTTGACTTCATAACAATGTCTTCTTTACAACTTTATGTGTCAACTGTCATGTCAGTATTATGGCCTTTGCACGCTGTATGTGTGTGAAAGTGTTATATTATGCATATGCATGAATGAAGAGGGCTGTATTGTACATGTGGGAGTATAAATGAATGTTTGTCACAGTGTGAGAGAGAAAAACTGTGTGGCTGTCCACTTTAAAATGACTATATGTAAGGTTTAAACTGTGTAATTTCTTATCTGGTGATCATAAATGACCTGTAACAGTAAACGAGACTAATGAAAAGCTATTTTTATGTACTTTTTATTAATAGCTTTTTTTTTCAGGACTATCACAGAAAAAAAATTAAATCAATTAGAACAACTAAAAGCTAAAAGGGAAAGTGAAAGATGACGTGCGAAACCCGAATCACACTCGGTCGGGCTTTCAACAGATGGAAACAATTACGGGATTGTAAATGATTCAAAACCCACCCTGAATTGGCCCTCAGGAATAGAATATGTCTATTTCATTCATAAAATAACTTTAGATTGCTGAATGTGGTTGTAGTCAGTAGCCAACATTAAATAATGTCCCCCTTCCATTCCGTGGATTTCGTGAAATGCGCTTTATAAATCACAGTTATTATTATTGCTTCGGCTCGTGACGCAGTGACAGTGATACCTAGTTTAGCTCACAATACATCCAAAGTAGGCTACGTTACCGTACTTGAAATGCAACGATGCACCTGTAACATAATCTCTTATTGTAAATGAATGATTTTCTGTCCGAGCAAAACATTCATCGCAACTATATGACCATCCGTCAATGCTAACTCAGTAATATACAGTGGATAACACAGCACCGTAAAGAAAAGACCTTTACGACAGCAGGTGTGGTAGAAACACCGCTTTTGTCCAAAGGGGGCCGATGGAATCAACACAAACTAAAAGTTACATATACCCACTTTAACCTAATCATCATGATTGTCTCATGTCAGGCTGATTCACCTCACACATGCACACACACACACACACAGTTTGACACAATGTTACAGTGACACCAATGTCATGCAAGCCTGTGTGGGTGTGTAAGAGCACCTCTGCTTAGGCTAACAGCAACTGTGACGAGCCAGAGTTAGTCAGCTCAAAAGCTCTAGCCTGTGGCGTGCGTGTGTGTGTGTGTGTGTGTGTGTGTGTGTGTGTGTGTGTGTGTGTGTGTGTGTGTGTGTGTGTGTGTGTGTGTGTGTGTGTGTGTGTGTGAAAGAGCCTGCGTGTGTATAGTCAAAATGAAATAGGGTATGTGCATTTTCCATTGAGAGTACACTAAAGTTATTATGTGCTATCAGCCTGGACACACACATGCCCCTACTCCAGCAGCTCAGTAAATATGGGCTGTGGCTGTGTGTGTGTGTGTGTGTGTGTGTGTGTGTGTGTGTGTGTGTGTGTGTGTGTGTAGGGCATGCAGTGACTCAGGGAATCATTGCATGGTTTCCTACGGTAAATCCTTGTCTCGTACATCTGACAGATACAGATTTTAATCTCCTACCCTTCATCCCACTTTTTCATCCCTCTTTTATCTTTCATCACACTTCCATTCAATTTTAGTTCATTTGATATATGCTTTGTTTTTTTTCTAAGGAAATAACAACATAAAGCACTTAAAGTGTGAAAAAATAAAACCATACACAGTGACTACTGTAAGTGACAATAGCAACAATCAACTGCAAGCTCTGTAGAAAATTTAAACTTTATTTGTGACAGGTTTTCATTACAGCCAAACTGTATTGCTTTCTTTGTTTTTCCTTTTCCTGTTTTCTTTCCATCTGCTTTTCTGCTTCTCTAACCTTCACTGTTTTCCATTCCTCTTGCTTCTTCATATTACATCATCTCTCTTACCCTCACAACATCCTTCCATGTTGCATGCCACCCTCCTTCTCTCTGCTCCACCTCTTGTTTCCTCATCATCACTCTCACTATATAAGGCCACCGGGTCAAATGTGTACTGCTGAGCTGTGACACACACACACACACACACACACACACACACACACACACACAGAGAAAAGACTTAGAGGCTTAAGTGTAAAGACAAATAAGTGTGCATTTCAAAGACAATACAGTAGAGATAGCACATAGAGCGGAAGACTGAACACACAAGTAGTTCTGTTTTTAGTAAGATGAAACTCTTTTAAAGAGAGGGATATATTCGTGGGAAGTATTATATATTGTGTACTTTTAAAGAGGAAACTGTCAACCCTAATCACAAAGGTGTTAGCATTAGATTAAGGGAGATGTCAGTCCACCCTGGTCTGTAAAATTTCATACAGTAGAATCAAAACACCTAGGCGGGTTGATAATTTCAGAGAATTGTATCTGACTGAAGACAACAGTGAAGCAACCTGCACGACATCTGCTATGTGCAACAGCTATGTGTTAAGTTCAAACGTAGACTAGTTTGAACGTAAGTTCCAACTTAAGTCAGAGTTTACACACTACTTACTTTTTAAAGGTTGCACCAGCTGAAATAGTTCCAACGCAGACATGAGTTTCAACTTAAATCTCACACCCAGGCCTTAGTAGGTGTAAAGGAATATTTTACATTTCCAGTATATTTGGAATCAGCCCATGATGAACTGCTTAGTTAGGATCAGCAATGACAGCCACCATAGCCAAACTAAACGAAACAACTAATACAACTTAACAGCGGGACTTAGAGAAACTCATCTGTCACTCACAGGACTAGCCAAACAAGACAGCATGAAAATGCCCATACTGTTTGATTAAGAGAAAGACAAAACACTAAATCAATGACACAAAATCTAGGCGAGAGAGTGTGATAGGAATTGGAGGTCACAGTTACATGTCTGAGTCAACTAAGCCACCCAGATGCTTCTTTTAGCCACTGCTAATGTGATCCCAGCCAGTAAGCAGGCTTAGTAGACATTGGCTTCTGGCAGATACAAAATTTAGTCCCAGGAGGTAAACTGCTGAAGGCTTTGCAGAACATGTATTTCTGAAATTGCCATTCGTTATTTTTTCTTCTCTTACCTGTAGAGTGCTGCTTTCAAACCCTTTGTTGTACTGTAAAAAGTATGTTTCTCAACCAATTTGTGATAAAACTCCAACCTGTAATTTCTGTCAAAGGACAAAAAGTAATTGAGACATGTTTCTCCAGGAGACTATAGCAGAAATTCAGACAATGTCTGCAACAGTTGCCAGGGCTGTACTGCTTTAACTGAGCTGTAAGAAAAGAAGAACACAATAGGAAAAAATAGGATCTATTCATTATCTACTTCTTCCAGTGCTGAACGTGAGATACTTAGTGCCTTCTTTTAGGGTCAAGATCAATTTAAAGTATAACGCCAAGCCACAATGTTCACTTCATGGTCTGGCAAAGTTCAGCAGGCATTTTCCTAAGCAACAATTTTATAGAAGCTGAAACAAGAGTTCACTTCATTGCTCAGACATCAGCACAAACCCTTTCTAAACCTGACTAGATGAATGCACCACTCTCTGGGCTGTCATCTGTCTTTACTTTTGAATTTCAAACATGGAAATGTCATGTTTTCATTTTGTATAGCTCCTTGTTTAAGTCATTGTTCGAGACATTTTGGAGATGCAAGAGACGGTAACTTACATCATTATCCTAACAATAAAGTTTGCTGTCTGCTCCCACATGTATCGTGATTCTGGTTCAGTCAATATGAGTGGTTGTTTTCTGGCAAAAACGAAGGTTTTTGAGATGTAGTCTGACTTTGCAAAGCCACAGTATCACACAGATGTCACAACATAAGTAAATTAGCCTGTAATACAGTATATGATATCTCTTAAAATCTGAAGACAGTTACCTTTTATCCTACATTTTTAAGGTAAGTCAAGGTATGTCACCAACCAATTAAAGGTGCTGTAGGTAGGATTGCGAAGATCCAGGACTTTTGAACATCTTCTCAGGCCCTCCCCCCTTTGTGCTAAAGCCCAAAATGGCCCTCTAAGACCCTCCCCCCACAAGGGAGAATGAATGTGTGTGCATGAGCAGTGATTGACACGCAGTTAGACACCCCCAACCCTCCGGCCCTGATTGGTGCATCTGAACAGGGAGCTGTGGATTTTTGCAAATCGCACTACAGGCTGTAGGTGGTGCCAGAGGAGCCGGATTCTTTTTTTTAATTACCTGCTTCATGTAGTTCTACTGGAACATAGGGTCAGTTTCAGCAAATATGACAGAAAGTTAGTTTTATAAGTCTTACCTACTGCGCCTTTAACTTTTCAGGAAGCTCAAACCCACCTACTGTACAGTTACTGACAATTTCAAACGTGACAAAGCCTCTTCTTGAGTTGAGGTGGTAATGAGACAATAATGATGAGCTTTTTTACCACATCTCATTAATCTGCTGGTGACTGGAAGCACAAGCAGATGGCTTTTATGAGGCTTGTTATTTCCCAGAGGACTTGGTCCTATTGATTGGGGCAGGATATGACATTCCTTTTATCACACTTTTAATGTGCATATCTGTGTGACATCTCCAGTGAAGAATAAGACAAATATTCCCAGCTGTCACCTGTGCAGCAGTCATTAATAGAAACAACATGCTTGATGGTCTTTTACAATACCATTAAACATTTTCAATCTTCAATTAAGAGTTCTTGCTGTTTTGTTGACAACAAATGATACTAGGCGAATGTTGCCAGCTGTACTGAGAGCACCTTTAAGGACATTTGTAGCCCTTGAAGATGCTACCAACTGTGTTACCAACTAAAGTAAATGGTTTTCTTTCAAACTAAAGCATGAGGAAATGTCCCTGACTACCTTCATTTTTTTTCCTGCAGCAACCAATACAGCACAGCTGTGTTCTGTATTGTTTGAACATATATTTGACCATTGAGACGAATTTGAAACAGCTGGATCTATGTGCCTCAAGCGTTCTACCAGGACGCGCTACAAACTGGAATTTTTGCCCATTTCAGTGCTCTGCTGTGTCTTGTTTCGACAGCTCTGGCTGTTCTCAAATCAGCCTCGTCTCTTTGGTTTTCCTCCCGCATGCCAGCTCTGATGTCGCTCCAGTGGAGGATCCTTCAGGGAGGCCAGATTGTCCCAGAGGCTGCCCCGAGCACAGTGACGACAACTGTGCTACTCTGCCAGCCAACAGGCCCCGCTCCTGGGGACCAAGATGTGCACACACACACACACACACACACACACACACACACACACACACTGGCAGAGAACACAGACATTGTGGGAGAGAGAAAAATGACACTGCCGGGCTCGATAACATGCAGCTCACACAAAAAGCTCAGGCTAACATTCTCCTCACGGCAGTGTGACATGTAGAAGTGACTCTCTCTTTGTTCAGTGCAAGCCACGAAGCAAAGCTAGATAATTAAATTATACTCATTTATGGATACGGTGGACCACTAAAGGGGGTCAGTGATGAAAGGAGCATAAGTAGGGACATATTTGTGGCAATTACACAGTATCCTGATTATAAATTTTTTAAATGTGATTTGACTTTGTTCTGTATTCTACATCAGCCTTATGTAAAATACAGTAATGTTTGGTTATAGCTAGTTTTTTTGTAGTGGTTCTTAGAAAATGATATTATAGCTTATATTACATTATGCACACAGTATATATGAACTGCTTAGTAGAATCAGCAATTGTTACAGTCAAAGATTTCAATCAGTGCCTCTGACATGATTAAACATTATAACCCTAAAGGTAGTTTATTGCACAGATTTTATACTAACTTACATTATATAAATGCATACATTTTATTCTGTCCACCACCATCATCATTATAGCTCAGCTCAGTTAACAGCTGCAGTACAGAGGAAAGCCAACGTTAAAGCTGCACTAATCATAATCTTCATTATAACAATGGGTCTTCTGTGAACCTTTAGCTCCCAATGTCACGTAGTCATGTAAATATTACCATAGCATCCTTTCGTATTACGGAGCGAGCTCTCATTTTCTTATATAGAAATGATATCCTGTATTTTTTGTCCCCTTAAATTATATAAAATTTTAATAAAAAGTCTCATGAATCTCCCATGACCTTGTTTGCTTCTTAAGCAGACTTAAAAAAGATCCTAACCCAAAAGGTTTAAAACCTCTGCTGTAGCTAAAACACCATGTTGATAGCTGACGGTAGCAATAATAAACGTATGAACAATAATCAATGGCAACATGATCAATTTGAATCCATCATGTCTACATTCTGTTGACATGGTTACGTGTTATCCTTGATGTCATTGAAACTCATTTGCAGGTATTATACCGGACTAAAACCCCAGCCAAGGGGGGAGGATTTCCAATTCAAACCATTTATCACAGCAATATGTTAAAAAAAAAGGAAAAGGTGGCTGCCAGGGTGAGAGACACAGGCTGTGACGGTGTTTTAGAGGATAAATCCAATCACCTTGAGAAACTTCATGGCAACTTCATCGTTTGTTACATGGAAAACCTGTTCATGCCACAGCTTACCTGTCCCATCACGCTCATCCAGGATTCCCGTGTAGTGTGAAAAAGGTTTGGATAACATCCAAAAGCGTCCTGAAAAGCCTGTTTGTGTGTACTTTCAAGGGTTCAAAGAGTGTCCAAGCCTACAAATATGCAATGAAATCTCTGAAGGTTAATGGACCGGTTTCACTGTACTCAGCATGTGTCAATTCCCGCACTCTTTTTGTCTGTGTAAACGGTCAACACTTGAAGACAAGATCTTACTTACTAGGCGTCTCTGGTGGCATGTTAGGGATCTATGACATGATCACACATACAAGTGTGCAGCAGCAGAAGGAGCTTATACGCAAATTTGAGTGAGGTGATAAAAGGTCAGAGAGCATAGTTCTGTTGGAAAACCTTTTTGTGTTGCGTCTGCATGTGCTTCCTGTATGCAAAATGTCTCCTTCTCACTTTAAGGATTTTAAGTCTCCCCTCCAGTGTGGCTGTGGGCTTTGTTATCAGCTGGAAGCAAAGTGAACTACAACTGTTCTGGAGATATGAGAGAATTGAAACAGAAACTTCATATTACAGATGGCTTATCTCGCAGTGGGATCCAGCCTTTTTCAAATCTGGCAAAACATGAAAACAACATCTTGGCATACACAGTGATGAATTACTCAATCTTAACACACACACACACACACACACACACACACACACACACACACACACACATGCACGCACGCACGCACACACACACACACACACACACACACACACACACACACACACACACACCAAACCATTCCCTGTAGCTGTGGTTTGACAAAAGCTTTAATGATTTTGTTAAACGCTGCAGGTGCAGCTCTTGATAGCATATTATCCAAGTTCAGCCAAAACATCTAATCTGTAACTTTGAACATTTCTCTGTCGTGTTGGAAATGTTTTACAGCCCTGAGGTGGCAGCAATGACATTGACACGGTACTAAAAATGTCACCACAACTTATATCAACTCTGTGTAATTTGCTTGAAAAAAGCGCCTTTACCTCTTTCATTCTGATAGCTTGGAGTCTCATTTTACCAGACCATCCACATGCTGCGGAGCGGAGGAGGGTCTCACTAGTCCACACAGCATTCCGGGATGGGAGAAAAACGTGCTCTGGTTCATTGGCATTTCTTTAAATCAATCACAATCGTCTTGGGCAGCGCTAAGCTCCACACGTTGCTGCTGTAAAAAACTCAGATTGGACAAATATTCTAGCTAGCTGTCTGGATTTACCCTGTAGAGATCTGAGGAGCAGTTAACCATAGTCCTCATAAATCCACCGGAGTTTAAAATTCCAACACAAAGAAAGCTTAAGGAACGAGAAAATGCATCCGGCGGAATTTCCTGCGGCACCGGAGCAATCCCGGAAGTGGAACATCAAGGATATAGACTAGATAGCTTGTAACAGCAGTTTGAATAAGTTTGCTCTACTCTTGCACTTATTTGAAATCCATATCCTGGATCACTTACTGTAAATACTCAAACTTTAAATGGTTAAAAAATACAGTTCTTGTGATTTATTTGTGATTTTCATGAACCATTTACCAAGTATTTCAGATAAAAACTAAGTATTTTAGTCACAGATAGGTTTGAATCCATCGTGAGCAACATACTATTTAGTAGCTTGAGGTACAAACTACATGAGATTTGGAGGTACATTTTTAACATTTCTCAGAATCCACACATGCATGCTGTTACCTCTGCATTACTCATTATTTGTGTGTGCATGCGTGTGTGTGTGCACATACGAGAACTTGAATGTGCTGATTGAGGCTACAATGTTGTGGTAGCCCTCTGATTGGACAGATTCAGACAGACAGATAGACATGGACCGACCAAGAATGCTTGTAGTAGAGCAAAGAAAAGGCACAGAGAAAAGACCAAAGAGAGAATAAAAAGAACAAAGAATAAAGCCATATTTGGACAATTAAATAATGATTCACATAGGATATCTCTCATTGTTGTAGATCTGGTACAGAAATCACCAAAAACTGCTATAAAAGTCTCTTCATCCTGGTATTAGTCAAACATATTACAGAATGAATCTCTCCAGCTTATTCTAAATGCTGATTTGAATTAGCAGTGACAGCTAAAATGACATCACCGCAATTCTGGTTTAAATAAAAAAGATGGGAAGGAAGAGGGATGGAAAGAAGAAGAGCTAGGTGGGGGACCTAGACATTATCTACTATAGTGTGTCTGACGCTGACTCATCAAAGGGGTATAGACTGGGACAATGCTGAAGAATGGAAAACATATACGCATACACTGGCATACCAGCACGCGCGCACACACACACACACACACACACACACACACACACACACACACACACACACACACACACACACACACACACACACACACACACACACAATTAATAACCTTACATTTGCCTTAGACATGAACTGAGTGACCTAGCTGTAATTATGAGCATGCATTATATTTCTGTAGCTGTGTTTGAGTTTATTCTCCTGCTATAGAACTGCTAGTATATGTCCTATTATATAACATATCACTGTAGTTTTTGGCTGAAGGACACCAGTGGGACACAGCACCCCTGCAGATGCACACTGCTGTGTCTTACAGTAAAGGTATGCCAGCTAAACATATCTCTTTCATCGGGATAAATAAAACATTTACTTTAGCTTTTACTGTAATGCCACTGGACAGTTCTGACGAAGGTCACTGAAAGTTCAAGATCATCATGTTAAAGAGATGGAGACATGGTTCGGGTTGATTTGGGGGAATTGATTTTGGTACTGTTCTTTATTTCACATTTCATATTTTCAGACTCTTAACAATTACTGCAGCTTCACTATCACCTCCAAGGTATCTTTCTTTCTTCTTTTATTTTGTATGTCTTTATGTATTATGTATTATGTATATGTATTGTCCTCTTTGCGTTTTTATTTTGTTTAGAATTTATACCAAAGTTAGATATTCAGTTGCTCTACAATTAAATGACCCTAACTTCAATTTTTCTATTCTTAAAAATAGCTCCATGTGACAAGATTAATTTAGCTGTATTGATTATTGGTATGCATTAAGAGGAAGGAAGGGAAAGAAAGATAAAGCTTAGCTTCACTTAAGAGATCGATGCAGTTTTATTTATTGCATGCCCTTACAAATTCAAGTTTATTTACTTACATAGCTCACAGGTAAGCAATTAGTTGATTGCTGAATGGTAAAGTAACTTGACATGATTTCTCTTGTCACTGTGTATTTCTGTTAATGTTCTGTCTTTTTTTATGACCTGACTGTGTCCTCTCAGTTAAAGACAGAAACACACAGAGATGGGCAGCTACACACACATACACAGGGCCGTACTGGGACTGAAATTCAGCCCGGGACTTTAAGATGGAGAGGCCTTTTATGCGAGTGCCCATGGTGCACGAGCAGAAGGATTTTTTGCAGTTAATTTAATTCTAATAGTGTTTTTATGGTATAAAGAGAATCAGATTACGCTGAAGACCTTCAAAAAACTTTAGGATGACACCTGCCTCCTCAGGTTGTATAAGTAAGTCACCACTGCACTGAACACAACCAGGTCAGCAAAACCTAATCTCCAACACATAAGTCACAGTATACTGCTAACTACCAGCATGTCAGTTGGAGTGATAAAATAGTTACAAATACTCACACTCATATACTCAAAAACTACAATGCAGTCCCATAAAATAGAGATTTTTGTGTGTGTGTGTGTGTGTGTGTGTGTGTGTGTGTGTGTGTGTGTCCTTACTTTCTCAGCTTGGCTCCCTGGCTCAGCTTCCCCTGTGATGGACCCTGCCTCTGCTTACTGATTGTGCAGCTACATATGTATGAGAAGAACATCAGTTATAAATATGACTAAGAATAAAACATTTTCTAATTCAATCTGTGCTTCAGTTACGTTATTATCTAGTATGTGGAACTATTGGCATTTTATCCTATATGTAAATAACTGATTGATTGATATGCCTAATCAGAGGTGTCAAGTAACGAAGTACAAATACTTCGTTACCTTACTTAAGTAGAAATTTTGGGTATCTATACTTTACTGGAGTAATTATTTTACAGCGTACTTTTTACTTCTACTCCTTACATTTTCACGGAATTATCTGTACTTTCTACTCCTTACATTTTAAAAATAGCCTCGTTACTCATATTTCAGTTCGGCTTGTTTTCATTCCGGCTCGTCATCGTTCAAAAAAAACACACACAAAAAAACCCTATCCAAATCGCTCCATCCGGAGAGAGTGAATGTGATTGTGGTTGGATGAGAAGTGTGTCATTCCGACACCCTATTGGTTTGTACGCGATCCATCAAACCTGCACAGACCCGGTGCTAATACACCACCGGTGCCTTAACGACCGTTATCTACCGGACCGAATAGCAACGTGGATTTTGGTGCCTTATTTATGTGCCACTTAAATGCCTGCGCTTCTCTCTATGCTCCGAAAACGGACGTTAGAGGGAACTGAAACATCGCCACACGGGACGCTAGTTAACACTACAGTTGGCAGCAGCTAACGTTAGCCTACCGTTAGCTAGCAGCTGGAGTAAACACGGTTAAAATGCTGAGAGCTAAACGATGTAAAGTGTGTCTGTATTTCACTGGAGAGGATTGTAACACCAGACTGTAGCTGCCGTTGTCTGAAAAACACAGACACAGAGATGTGTCACCTTTTTCAGCCCTTCTGAGTTTGCAGGTATGATTTTAATATAACATTATTATAGTCATATGATTTTGTCCTAACGTTTTGGGGTTAAGCTGTTGTCCTTAATGGCATTGTTTCCCCTTACATCAGGGGTCTTCAACGTTTTTTTTAAGACAAGGACCCTTTACTTAAAGTGAGATGTAGCAGGGGAGCCCCTACTACATATTGTATGAAATTAAGTTGCATATTAAACTGGGCCTACAATAACTGTTAGGGCAACCTAAAGCGTTCTTACATACCCTTTTTTCATAAGCTATTAAAATATTAATTGTTGGCATGATTTTATAAATCATATTTTAATGTTACATACTGTATGTGACATACTGTATGTGGCACAGTAAATCTAGGATTAACTGTATCTGTGGGCTGATATCTTAGGGACTACCTTACCTATAGGCCAGTAAGCTTATCATCAGTGGGAATTTATGTTTGCTAATAATATGTTGGAATTATGTTAAGGCATATTAATTTTAAAAGACTCAAAGATAATAAAAAGACTCAAAAATTTACAATAATTTGGAGGGCCCCTGCAATGACTTTGAGGACCCCTTGTTGAAGATCTCTGCCTTACATTACTTTTACTTTTATACTTTAAGTAGTTTTGAAACTAGTACATTTACACTTTTACTTAAGTAAAAAGCTTGAGTTGATACTTCAACTTCTACAAAAGTCTTTTCAAACCCTAGTATCTATACTTTTACTTGAGTAATGAATGTGAATACTTTTGACACCTCTGTGCCTAATATGATTGCCTACCCAGCCCTGCATACTGCCCCTCTACCTGTCTGTTTCCTGCTCTTCCTCTCTCTTCCTCTCTCCTCCTCCTCCTCCTCCTCCTCCTCGCTCCTCCTCCTGCTACTCCTCCTCCTCCTCCTCTCTCCTCCTGCTACCCCACTTCTCTCCTACTGCTCCTCCTCCTCCTCTTCCTCTTCTCTCCTGCTGCTCCTCCTCCTCCTCTCTCCTCCTGATGAGAGGGTATGTGTGCAACAATAGAAAATAAAAACAATTAGCTTATCAAAGCAAACATTTGGAGACAGAAACAACTCAGGTATACAGACCTAAAACTCCTAAAAACCTAAAACTGTCCTACCTCACATCACCATATCCAAACCTGACTGAAAGTAAACTCTTTTTTCGGCGCCTTAAGTTTGAGCCAATCGGATGTCAGGAAAAACGAGGATCAGTTCAAGTTAGGAGGGGCCGCTCGTATCCCCCCTCAAGATTGAAAGTATTGGTTTGGCCCGGTCTGAAACACACACGCACACAGACACAGCGCTCCGCTGCAGCTGAACGGCCGGCCAGGCCGTTTCGCGTATGAAAAAAATAAATAAATAAAAAAAATAAAACTTATGGACCACCGGCTGGTTCGGCCTGAAATGGACCGGCCGTTCGGGATTGTTCCCGGTATTCCCGATGGCCAATCCGCCCCTGCACACACACAAGTAAAAGTGATGCGAGAAAAGTGGAGAAACAGGGGAGAGGGACACCTTCGTAAATAAAACAGATGAAGATAAAGCAATAAAAAAGAAATCAGGAGAAAAAGAAAGATCGATCCTTTTTTCATAAAAGAAGAACTGCTGCGGGCTACAAACTGTTTTTCTTTTAAGTAGCTTTCTCGACTTTCTTCATGATCTTTTTCCGATTACCACAAAACACATCAACACACAACTCTCATCTCTCTCCTTTCTTCACTTATACAAGTGACCTGGTATAGCGCAGATATACTCCCATATTGTTGACGCTGTAGTGGCTGCCATTAAAAAATCTCCCCCATACTGTATGTCTTTCCTGCAACTATCTTCCCCCAATTCTGCACCAGCCACTGCAGCCTTTTCTCAGCTGTAAAGCTGAAGGGGACCAAATTGAAATTTACCAAAGACACAGGATCTCAGTCTGTGTCCTTCTAACAACTGTGTACTAACTAATGTGTAACATGACTAGGCTGTATCCAGCGTGAGGAGACAGTTAGCTGTGTTTTCCCTGTAAATGTTGGACTTGTCTGAACTATTTGTTATTTCTGCAATCCAGCTCCAGGGGAACGGGTTTACTATGTGAAGCTGAGAGTAGGCCCAGAGTAGCCTATGTATATTTGGCAAATAGAATATTACCTTATCACTCTTTGTAAGCATGAGCTATAACCAAGCTCAGCTCAAGAGGATAAATGAGGCATGACAAAAGCAGAAATGTTGTGCCTCGCTTAAGGGCACCTCAGTGGTGGTAATGAGGGAGGGGCAAGCACTGCTTTTTCCCTTTCTTACCCAGAGTCATCCTGCCTTTGGCGTTTGTTACTGACGCAAAAAGTCTCCTCCCTTGGCGTCATATTTAGACGCGCTTGGCCAGGACTCTTGGCGTCACTTTTTGACGCTCTGAGTCAGGACCTTTTGCGTCACTTTATGACGCTCTGGTTCAGGAATCTTGGCGTCACTTTTTGACACTCTGGGTCTGGACGTACGTTTAACTGACATGCGACACTAAAATGAGATAGTTAGGTTTAGGAAAAGATCGTGGGTGGGGTTACAAAATGTACGGTCTCCTGGGTGAAAGTCCTGTGTTGTTTGAGCTATCCACCACCCCAACCAATTTCCTTACAGGGATTTTCAATAGTATGAAACGGTACACACTTCCTGTCTCCTAAAGGGGTGTGGCCTTGTTTTAACGTGTAGTGAACGTCATGTGGATGGATGAAAAGTTATATTTGAAAAATGTATTAATATGTTCTTTTGCTAACATTAGATATTTACAGAGCTAAAAGACACATTTAGCATCACGGAGATTAGTTTTGTTAGGGCGTTCACGAACATTTGCTGACGTTAGCTTCGCTGTGTTGACAGATGTCGCAAGCGTTAACAAAATGCCATTTTAGTGTCAGAATGTTCTGGAGATATGTGGCTTGTGAGAAATAGGTCCAATATATACTTTGGTGACTATGGGGCGAAAGGATCGCTCGTAATCTGTGTTCACGTTCACTTCTACCATTGGAATCAATACACTCGGACCTGCAGCTAGTCTCCTAAAGAGGCGTGGCAGTGGCGAAGACCACGTGACACTGATACAGGAAACTACTCCGAGTTGGGATGTCTCGGTTCTAAACCGTCTCTGATACTACTCGCTACCGTTGTCTCTCTTACTGTAATACTACGTCATTTTACAGCACAGTCAAGCTGCTGTTATGCCCGGTGCAGTCCATACAGACACTACAGGGTGATTTTTGCATCGGTATCTGACGCTGAGAGCCACTGACCAAGCATCGGCCAGAGTTGGGAGTGAGAATGGGTTGCAGAAGCAGACGGTGAAAGAGCAACATTTTTTTTTTTTGTGTGTGTGTGTTTACTTTAAATACTTAAGCACTTAATGCTTTCTATCATTCTTGTGACCACCTGTTGAAGCCAATACATTGCAATGGAAGAAAAGCTCTTGTCTTTGCTCAGAGGGAGATCAATAACTCTGACACAGGGACCAAGCTCTATTCAAAAACCCTTTTTTAAGCAAAGGTTTGTCAATACAGTTTAAAAAGATAGTGGAGATCTCTATTGAATTCTGCGCGGGAGAAGAAAAAGGGACGATGATAGAAAAGGAATAAAATACACTGAGTGAAGATTTGTAGCAGGGATGCAGTTTGTTTATTCAAACTGTCTGATTTATTTTATTTCTGAAGTTTTAACCCTGGCATTAACCTTTATCCTGCCCTAACTAAACCTCATCTGAAATATTTGAAAAATATAACCTAAAAAATAATGTTTATTTAACTGATATTTCAGTTTGTACACATTAAATCCACTCAGAACTTTTGTTAAGTCTAAAAAGAAACTTTGGAAAATACTTGTTGCCCTCTGAAATCCCAGTATATGCTAGTATTAGCCTTAGGCACCAAAAACAAAAGAAAAAATAAGAATTCAAAAGGTTGTGTGCTTCTCTCCTTTTTTCACACACACACACACACACACACACACACACACACACACACACACACACACACACACACACACACACACACACACACACACACACACACACACTCACACACACACACTACAATACAGTGGAGAACATGCACTCGAGTGCAGATCTGACTCTGATCAATAGCTTTCTGTGCTGAACACCTCTCTGTTTTAATCTTTTACTGACCCCACTAACAATCGAACACTTTAAACGAATGTCTATTGATAACACTGAGAAACAGCGAGAGATATACTATATAGGAAAATAATAGAAAGGGGAAAGACACAGGGTTAAAAAAAATGTTCAAAAAGAAAGAGAAAATCAGCTAGAGGTTCTCAAGGGAAGGGAAGGGAAGGGAATACGTCCAGTAAAAGCAGTGCTGGAGTTGTTTGTATATGGAGAACAAAGGCTGTAAGAAAATGTAAACTATGAGACAAAAAGCAAAGGATTTCAGCTACTACATTGAAGGGAAAATGAAGCTGAAAATTCATCAACAGAAATAGAAAGTAAATAAACAACATTGAATTTGTCTGTAGAGAGAGGAGAATAATATGAGAGGAATGGAGGGTGAAAGAAAAAAAGACAGTGAAAACACTCACTAATGAAAAATAAGGCACAAGCGGAGCCACTAAAGAACAATTGCCATGAAAATCTTTGTAGCTTTGTGTGTTTGCTTTGTGTCAGCAGCAGTCTGTGTCTGATCTGATCATTACAGCCTGATGTTTTGAGACGTCTCTGGGTGTCCGCACTTGGCCTAAAAATGTCATGTACTCTCCCAGAGCTAGATTCATCTAAAATCGTGCTCTCATTACTTTCCTCCCACTCCTTTCCCTTTGTCTCCTTTGCATATCTAATGTGCATTGTGACTGGAAAAAGAGTTTTAGTCCAAAATGTTATATAATCACAACTGCTGGGACATACCAAAACCAGCTTGCCACAAACCCTCATTGAAAACAATGATATAAGTTTAATTACAAAGTAAACTACAGAAATATAAAGCCTTTAAAACCAAAAAAGAAAGATGATCTTCATGTTTTCTTTGTGCTTTTGTCGAGGGTATCAAGTTGACTGTCATCCACTACTGACATAAAGGCAAACCAGTACCTCCTGGAAGATAAAAGAACACCGATTTACTGTTGCAGTGCAAATACATGAAAACTGCTATAGTTCTTTAAAAACACTTTAAAAGTTCTACCCAGCCTGCACACAGTGTGTTAAAAGTTCTCCATGCATTTTAATTTAGATGCCACGAATGGGCTGTCTAATATACAGATTAAATGTAAAAAACAACCATGGGCAATAACGAGGAGCTACTGAGCTCCTCATAGCTTTGCAGCCACATCAGATCTTGCTTAATGTGCCGACATATTGTATTTCAGACGGTCCCTCATTAAAATGCACTGGTGAGGTGAATCCAGGTGGATTTAATCCGTTTTGAGCTTAAAATATAGAGAGAACAAGAGGCTGTGAGGAAGAGTTGTGAGGCAGTGCAGTTGTGGGGGTTTTGCAAAAGGGGGGATCAACTCAATATCAGGGTGATGTATTTGAGCTTTCCAATACTCAGTGTGTGTCCCTAAGTAGTGGAACTACTTCAGTTTTGACATCAACACAGACATTCCCCCAAAATTCCCCCGGTATGCCCACCAGCAGGTACAAGGTGTATCTTAACAACCAATCACTACACTAAACATCAACCTCATCCTATTTACCTATGTGCATTATATACGTATAGCCTATTTGAAAGACAATACCAGAGAATCAAAGAGAAAGTCAAGCCTTTAGTTTATTGTAACACATCTGTAAGACATCTGTATATCTGCACTTAGGTCCTTTTTATCAAAAGTTACTCGAAGTTTTAGTTCCAAGAGCAGGATTTCTAAAACAAAATTGGTATTTTGATCACTTTATCTAAACTCGGGTACAGACCAAAAAGCCTCACCATCTGAATGAGATCGAGATCCGAGATTGGTTTCATGTGGTGTATGTGCAAACTTAAAATGTGCATGTCATGACGACATAATCAGTGGCATTTTTCCATTGTTAGCGAGAAAAACATTTTTTTTTCTTTAATACTAGCATTCCACATTACTGCTGAGTTTTAAAACACACACTCTACCAAAGAGGTGTAATGAGCAATAAATGAGTAGTTCTCTGAACCATCAAGTGGGTAATAAAGATAATGAATAGCTACTAAAATGAGGCAACCTTATGTGACTTATTGCATTAGGAATCATCCCATCTGAGAGAAAAGATGCAAGACATAGACATTCCTACGTCCCAATTATCTCTGGAATAGTTTCCAATGTCCTTTATGTTGCCCATCATCCCCTCCCTTTGACACACACACACACACACACACACACACACACACACGCACGCACGCACGCACACACACACACACACAACTTTTTCCTAAACTGACACTTTAATTGGTCCTGAGCCACAGTGAGAAGGAGGGCTGACATGACACTTTGGTTAATGACATAGTCTGTCCTGTTGAGTAGGGATGGACACACACCCACGCACACTAATGAGGAACATGGGTCCTGTCTAAACTCTGACGCTCAAAGCCCTGAAGTTTCACCGAAATGAGAATTAGTTTTATTCACACTAATAAAGTTCAACTCGACAGATGTGTGTGCTAGCTCATTCAAACACAGAGTAGGGGGTCCTTTCACACACGCACCAGCACTGCAGCAGACTTCCTTATTCATTTCAATGAGACCTCTGTGCTGTGTTGGCGCAGCTGGGGACCCCAAAATGCATACATAAGAAGAAGATTCTGGCTGCGTTGGCCATTCAAATCTCACAAAACATATTGTATTATTACAATAACGTTATTGTAATAACGTACTATTTTAACCAGACAGTGTACATGTTTGAGTAAATGTCTCTGCACAGGTATGATTATCAAACCTGGCAAGCTCAATATGACAACAAATCAGATTTCACATATGAACTCTGGACAATTTCCCTTTCACACATGTAGCACACAACAGGAGATTGTCCGTGTCAGATACGACGATTTCGCCATTGGCCTTTACCAAAAGAAGGTTCCAAATCTTGTCATCTCCTCAGTTAGACATTTTCGTTGCGTCTTTGTGTAAATCACCCTTCTTATTAACCCTTGGATGTTTGTTTTCTTCTGATTCTGTGCCTGGCTGTTGTTTGCCAAGACATAGTAACACAATGTATAAATTGTTGTTTTTACATTTATGTTTGTGTTCAGATTAAACAAACCAGAAACATGTATTTCATGTTGTATTTGTGTGGAGAGTGCTAGGCTAGCTGCTAGCCCCAAGCTTTCAGTATTTATCCTAAAATATTTTAATCCAGAGTGGTATCTTTTTAGCTAACTCTAAATAAAGATAGCAAAAAAACATGTTTAAGCTCATAATTGCCTCAAACCTACACAATTTGTTGTATTTCTGATGGTCTATTAGGGTTTTAGCTAAGAAGACTAAGACTTTAAGGTAGACCTTGCCAAAATAACAAATGTTGAATTTAAAGCAAACATATCTTGCTGTTGGCTAACTGCTAAGTTGTGGACAACGTGGGAAGACTAATGACAAATCAGTAACAAACACTATAAACCTCTGTGCTAAATCTGTCTCTGTGAAATTATGAAGTCCTACCGCCTGCAATGCAAATCAGTTTCAATCAGGACTATATTTTTTCATTCTATTCCATCTTCTCTGATCTTTCCCTTATCTGTCCTGAGGGGTTTCTGCACCGTTGGAGACGTGGTGAGGGGCTGATGAATGGCCACACCCCACTCTGTCTCTTCCAGTCCGTTCAGCATGACCGGGAGCCAGAAACATCAAGAAGACTGTAATTAATCATCTGACGTTACTCACTTTTGTGTGCATGCATTGATTCATTTCCTTTTGTCCATTGAATTTCTGTGGCTTCACTGCTCAATCCTTCCCTTTAGAGTATGATTTCTCTCTTTTTCTCTTGTTTTTTTTATTCTTATACTTTTCTTCTTTTTTCTTCTGCATTCGTTGTTCTTTCATGACTCATACACTGCCACATGTTCTCCCCTCAGCAATGTGTAAGCTTATAGTATTCATGTCACCTTTATGTGTACAACCATGTGCAACACTATGAATGCCTTCTAGAAGAAGATACTGTCTGAAAATGTGCACCATTATCTCCATATTTAAGCGATTATCGCACATTGCCCCTCTCTTTTTAGCATAACTCAGCCCTTAGGCACTCACAGCACTCTGTTAAGGGAAAGATTGTGATCATGGATGCAAACGCAGGTCTCCAGTGTCAAAGTCCTACTCTTTGTACGCCCACCCTCCGTAAGCCTTGCATAAATGTACACTTAAAAAAAAGGTAAGGTGAATTGCAGTGTCCTTCTGTGTGGTATTGTGTAATGGAACATTAATATTCATCACGGCGGCCCTAGTTGAAAATGTCTCCACTTAAGCAATGAAATAATGTTTTTTTCCCAAAAGGAAAGTCACAGAAATAACTGCGTTCTTGAGAGGTTTAAAATTAGTTAGAGTAAAAGTTGTCACCCACACAAAGAGAAGCAAACTCATAAACATAAACCAATACATGGACAGTCAGTGCAAAAAACATAAAAAAGTAGAGTAGAACGGACATTTAACTGTTAGCCGTGGTCATATGACTAGTTTCAAAGAAGATGGCGCTTAGCACTGTGCATTGACTGTAGAAATAGAATGAGTTAGCCCGCTACAATGATTACAATTCTTTGCAATGATCCTGCTATGTTGTTTCGAATGGGAATGTCCATTCTACTCTCATTCTATTTCTATGGCAAAAACACCCCAAAGATCACAATATGGGCTCATAAAGTGAGAAAATATGCTTCAAACTTAGATAAAGAAAATACAACCATGGGCAGTTTGCTATAGTAAGAAACAAAGGGACAGCATAATTATACAATATTATTTCCTTTTTCAGGTCAACTCTTTTTCCCAGGTGTGTGTCAACGGTGAAGGCTTTCCTTGTCCTCTGGGTTTATTCTTAGGAAGGTGCTGGAAGGTACAAGAAACTGCAGGGAGGGTGAACACACACGCAAAACAAGTACACACATAGCCTACTGACAAAAAGACATGCACATACACTCACATGCACACTTACACAAAGAGTTCAGTGGTGTTTGTCAGCTCTCTGTCTATCATTGCGACAGAGTTGCCTCAGTCAAAACCAGTTCTCTTAACCCAAGGTCACCTTTGACTCACACACACACACACACACACACACACACACACACACACACACACACACAGAGTTAACTTTAAGACCCAGATATCAGCTTCAGTAATCCAATACAAAATCTAACCCGTTCTCACTCCCACCTTGTCAAATAAGGCAACTTGGCACAAGGCACCCTTTGGGCCCCTTTTGGGCCCCCTTTGGGCCCCTTTTGGGCCCCTTTTGGGCCCCCTTGGTTTTTCCAGTGCCATCCACATGGTGCCGCCCGCCTGCATCTGCCTGACTCCATATGAATGCAGCATTCAACATTTAGAATTTTTTTAAGCTAAAGTGCATATATATATATATATAGTATAGTTGTTTCTGCTATCTCCATGAGGAATTCTAAGTAATGACAACAAAACTGTTGGCGCGTCCACATGATACAAGCAACCCGTGACCGCGCAACGCCTCCCCCCCTCTCCTCCACACAGTTGCTGGTAGCCAAGAAGGACACGGAGGATTAAAAAAACATGATGGACTCTTCAGAAGAGGTAATTATCGTCACTTGTTTCTGCGCCACAATCTTCTGAACATAGCCGTACTGAGAAATACAGACAGAGTTCTCTGTAGCAGATAGTCTTAATTAGCTTTGTAGCAACTGATTGTTTACACACAAATACTGGTACTTGAGACACAATGACCACAACATGTAACTCATGCACCAACCCCCTGAACCAATTCTGCTAAACTACAAGCACAATTCCTGCTTTACACTCAAATTGCAGTTCTAAAACACTACACACAATTCTCTGCATTTGGCACAATTTTCATGAAGAAAATCTTTTGTTTTCACAAAGAACACACTGCCTTTCAAATATGCACACTGACTCATCACATGGGCAAACACCTGTTACACAGTTTTACAATTAGCAATCAGAGCTCTAGCATAAAAGGGCAACAGGTGAGTTCTTCTGTTTTGGAGAATTTTTTTCTGCCTGGAGATGGAAATTGCATGACCAAAATCCACAAACGCGTACACCCATTCTCCAAGCTATGGACGACGCATGTGGAGATATTTTTGTTACAGTGTATTTGTTTGTTCTGAGTATGAAAAACAATATTCTCAAATATTTTACAACACACTTATGTATGTACTGTCTGTAGTAAGTGTAACACTGAACCAAAAAAAGGCCTAAGTCATTATGATGAATGGAGAAGAAGTGTTTTCCATTCATCATAGTGTTTTACATTGAGCACATCAGTGTTCAACTGGTTCTTATAAATGTTTATTCATGTGATGGTTTGTGTGTGTCATTTGAAAACAAAATACCATTTTGAGAAGAAATAACATTGTTTTGAATGTAAAGTTTTATTTTGCAGGAGAATTGAGGGTTTTTGCCCATTGTGTGTGTGTTTTTTGATTTGTGTGTAGAGTTCTGAGAGTATGAGGCATGCTTTCAGAAAATGTGTGTAAACAATCAAGAAAAACTGTAATATCAAAAAGTTACACACTAGAGTTTTAAGCATTTTCTTTACAGTAAGTAGTCATACTTTAAGCTAGAAACTACAAGCATTGTAATGTTCCACATTTTTCATACATTTTGGGTATTTTTTTACTTTTAAAGCCAGCAGTTCAGCGTAGCGTCAGTTTCTCAAAAAACCTTAAAGTATTCCACATCTTTCATGCATTATTGACATTATGCAATTTTAAAAGCCAGCAATCCAGTCTTCATCATCAGCTTAAAAAATTGCCTTCTCCTTACATGTTGAAATCCATATCATTTTCTATTTTCTCTGGCAGGCATCTGCATGTCTGGATGTGGCCAAGACTTTCTAGTATACCCAAAAGAAGACCCAAATTTGGTAAGAAAAACACAACCTAATTCCATTTCCACTGTTCTCTTAGCAACTTAAAATGTCTTTGTGTTGGCCAATTATCATCCTTTAACCAAAGTGACAGCAGTGACAGGAGGGGACGTGCAACATACTTTTCAGGAAGCAACAGGATCAATGGGAAATTTCTGAACTTTGAGAAATAAGCTGCTGCACATAAGCTATGGGTCCAACAGTATGTGTATACCCTAACATTACACCCATTTCTGATAGTTAAACATCTCATTCCAAATCAGTGGGCATTAACCCACTGCTATAACAGCCTCCACTCTACTCTCTTTCTAATAGAGTTTGGAACCTGGCTGCAGGGATCTTCTCCCATTGAGATAAAAGAGTATCAGTATGGTTGGCCACTGATGTTGGTTAATGAGGCCTGGTTTATTGCCAATGGCATACCAATGCATCCCAAAGGTGTAGGATGGGGTTAAGGTCACAGTCCAGTCCTGTCGAATATCATCTATGTCCTGTACTAACGTTCAGTGCCAATGCAGGAAGTAGTGTGTCCTTTATATGGCACTTCTGACACAAAGAGTTTAAATATTCATCAGACATCAGACGAACGCAGCAGCTCACAGGGTGCAGCTCTTTCAGAGCAGCATCTGTCTCATTGACTTTGTGAAGCTATCACCCAGGCCTATAGCGCGGACTGAACTGTTTTACTAAACTGAATTACTAAACTGTAGTAATGTGGTATTTTTGGTAACAATGTTACTGAATAATATGTATAAAAGTGTGACTGCAAATTAAGTGTCTGGGTGCTTGGTGACCTGAGTAGCTTTACCATGTGCCGTCCAACTGTGACAGGGCCTTTGTCACAGAGTGGAACCCCCGTCAGGACATTTGGGCGCACTCCACGAGAGCGCTGTCAGCGTCCGCGGCCTCCTCAGAGGCATGACGGTGGCAGACGTTTGCGCAGCGGCTTCCTGGGCATCCCTGGATTTTTTTATCTGCGTGGTGCGTCTGAGTCTTCCATGACTCATGCATTTTTACCCACACTTGACGGCGATCTTGGTACGATCAGGTTTGGTTTTGCTGCTGTCTCCATCCTCCTGCACTTGAGTGGCAGTGAGGAATGCAGGGTTTTTACAGTTATTAAATGTGATATAATTTTTTTGTCATTATAAAACATTTTCACAATCCACATGACATGGGCCTTACAATCAGTAGTAGGCCTACTCATGATGATGACAGGGGTTTTCTCATCAAATAATTTGTATTTTGATTCATTAAACCTTGTTCAGTGTGAATAGGAAGATTAATTAGTCTATGTTCTGCTTGTGGACCTTGTGTCGCAGGTGGCATTGACTTCTACGCCCTTAACCCAATAGCAACAGCTCTTAGAGGGCGAAGCCTATACGTAATAGATCAATAGTTACGTATTGTAACTCCAGATTCTATGAGTATAGGCATAGCCCTCTAAGATTCAGGCCACCTGCTCCACTAACATTGGCTGAAGAAAAATGCATATGTTGGGAGCAGCAGTAATACACCGTATCTGCGGACATAAGAGAGGCCCGTGCGGGGCACAGGGCGCAAAAGAAATCTTCACGACTGCACATGCGCGAAGGGATTGACCCAATAGCAACAGCTCTTAGAGGGCTATGCCTATACTCATAGAATCTGGAGTTACAATACGTAACTGTCGTTCTTGTCTGTCGATAAGGTTGTCCACATCATACTCAGAAAACCATTTCTTTATGGACTTGGTTTTGCCAAAAAGTTTGAATCACACTATTGTCTAAAATGTATGCTAGCATTATGATTTGCCTTAACTGGAACTAATGAACCTGCCACCCAAGAAATTAATAGCAGACCAAAAGTACATGATGGAAAGTGAACAACCATGCCATATGTTTACCCATATAGTGTAGCACCTTAACTGTTAGAGACCGTTTGCATGTTATCTGTTTCCCAAGTCTTCCTTTCTTTCTCATTTTAACCCCTGTCTCCCTCCTTCTCTACTTCTTTTTCTCTCCTTTGGTCTGGTGTGATCAGTAATAAGTAGGGATATTAGCAAGAAAGGGAGAGGGCGAGTGGGAGTGAATATGACAGAAAGATGGAGAGGGACAGAATGATGGAGACGAAGGGAGAACGAGCGAGTTGGAGTATGAGTGAAACCCATTACAGTGGGTCTAAGCAGAGATTTATGTTGGCTAGAACTTATTACAGATGAACAGCAGATGAACAAAACGCTGGTGAGAGAGCTGGAAGAAAGCCATACATTATTCATCGGATTACTCACAGCTTTCACACTCCTATCTTCTCCTCCAACATTTCCTTGATTTGGCTTTCAGTTCCTCCTCTTTCCTGAGCCATTTTTTCTTTTACCTATCCTGCATTTCTGCCCTTTATTTATTCTCCAGTTGTATCATTCTTTATTGTAATTTTCCTTGATACTTAGTATGCAGCCATGCTACAGCCCCACAAAACAGCAAATACCACAGAGAAGACTCACACAGTACATCCTGGATATGTGAGGACATTCCATTAACTCAGTAATTTCATATCTGCTTAACAGACACATCACCCTTATACCCTGAAGAAAACCTTGTCCAAACTACTGTATGACTAGCCTTACTAATATTACAAAAATGTCTCAAAAACAGCACTCTAATATGGCTTTCTGTCTTTTTGAGGACATTACATCAGTAGAAAATAATTAAAAACATGCATCACACACACAAACCACGTCTAGGCCGACCTGAGGCTCTGTCCGAGCACCCAGACCACAGCGTATGCAGTGACAAGGTTTGTTTCATGGCTGCCGACAGCAAGAGCCTCACAGAGTAGATTACATCATCGCCCAGTCATCAGGGTGAGACTGGGTGTAAGCCTTTGGGATGGCATTGCATAAGGTGCTTTTCACAAAAGCAGCCACACTTTCTTCCAAAATTAATAATAGTATTAGTTTAGTAGTTTAGTTTATTTTCAATTTGATCAGTATACAGTTGTAATCCAAACTACAGTTTGTCGTATTTGTCATGTGTTGGGGTACTCTTTTCATAGAATCATCACATACACGTTTAACATATGGCCTTGTAAAGTTGATATGGTGAACATGTCAGCAGTTGGTCAATATACACTTTGCTTTTAGCTGGATTTCGGTTACCAGCAACAGTATTTCTGATAAGTATATACATGTATATATATATATATATATATATATATATATATATATATATATATATGCTACTTCATGGAATCAGAGATGGAGGGAAAACAGCAGGGAGGATGGACAAGGAAAGAATATACACATGCATAGAAAATCTGTTGGGTAGCATGTTTTAGTCTGGTTTGCCAGCATGAAGATGGCTGTGATAGATTTATAAAATGATTACGATGATGGAAACCTACAGTTTTTGTGTTGACTACAGGGCAAGTGGCTACTGTAATCACAAGTGTTGTGACACAGTGAACCTTTAGTTTGGGCCAAAGTCAAGGTTTTTTTTACCTGTTGAAAATTGCCTGGTTGTAAAAGAATGTGTTCAGTGGTGTGATAACTAACATTTAAGTCACCTTGGTTAACTGGTTATTTGCCATTAGGATAATCACCTCACTCTATTGCCTGGTTAAGTAAGAATTATTTTTGAATTCTCTGTGTTCCTACTCGACCTCCCTCTTCAAATAATAGATTTTTTTTTTTTTTTTTTGTAAATGCTCTTGTGCAGATTAAACCCTTCCTGTCCTTTCAGTTGTTCTGCTGTTGATCCGTCTTGGCATTTTCTCTGCAGGCGTTCATGAGGCCAGCTGTCATTGACAAACAGGGACCCTTCAGCTACAATATCCAGAGGAGAAAGAGACCGAACGAAGGTTGTTTCCACTATTTTCTTTCTGTCAGTGTCTACAGATGTTCTTTCTGCATGTCCTCTTTCAAGGTCACTGGGTGTTCACATCCTGTAGTTCTGTTGTTTCTTGAGTCAGAACATATTGGACATATTATGATTGTAACACACAGTGTAATTGGCAGTCCATGGAAAGAGCCTGAATCACAAAAATATTGTTTACAATTGTATTTTTCCTCCTTTCTCTACTAAACCATAGCAGTCCTGACTGCAAATTGATCATGCATATTAATGGGAATGTCATCCTTGTGTCGCTGATTGTTACTTTCTTACGATAATTTATGCCATTGGACATTCAAAGAACTTTTAATTTAGCAGCTGTATAGTCAGTCCTGAAATCATCTCTTTTTGTACTTGTTCCTTGAAATGTCTGTGTTTTTTTTTAAAGTGACTGTAGTGATGATTGACAGTGCGAGGCCACAAGTTTATCACCGTTCCCTCATCAGTAGTATCACTGAATCAGCATATGGGGCTGACTAATCTGTTTTGGCACAACAAAGCTGATTGCAAAACCAGCTCATTTTGTACCCCAGGCAGATTACTTCAGTGATGGAAATATTACTTTAAAGAGATAAAGTAATGTTGTTATTATTGTCAAAAGACATTAGTGCACATATAATTTATACAGAACTCTATTTATCCTCTTTTTAAGAGGTTAAGAGTACATTACAGTGAGTATATATGTGTGATTAAGATGCAGTAAAATACAAATAAATAAATGGAACAAAGGTTTTGGTACAGTATGTAGCCTAAAATATCACACTAACCTTAATATGTTTGGTATACCAAATACAGTAAAATTTCACTCTCAGCCCACTTTGTAACCCCAAATAATGAATATAATGTTTGCTTACACTAAATATAAATAAACTTCAGAAATACAGTATCTTACCTTCATCAGGATGGCAAGTGATTTATTTACGTCATTACAATGGTCAACTGCCCATGCCGCTTTGGCAGAGACTGTGTGGTTGTCCAACTTTAATACAATAAAACAATTGTAGGTGGCACAAATTAATAAATAAACAAGTAAACAGTGAAGACCGCACACACAGCACTCGGGCTGCAACACATTCTCATGAATAGGATATTGTACGAAAAGTAATGCACACTAATACGTATGATATCATCCGAAAACTAGGAGACTGCCAGATGGTCATGCGACATCGGCTACAGAGCTCCGTACTACAGAGCGGCAGTTGCTAGCTGTTTAAGCCGCTAGAGAGCTTTGTAGCGCGGCTACAGATCTCCGTCACAGCTCGGCGTATCAGCGGCAGTTAGTAGACGTGTTTAGCCGCCACAGAGCTCTGCGACACTGGCTACAGTGCTCCGCATGGTGCTCCACATTGTGCTCCGTCAGGTCAGCTGAGTTGGTGGTTTAGTTACTTGAGAATAGGTGACTCTGAGCCAGGTACAGAGCACCGTGAGCTGCCGGTCGTTGGGGGTGGTTCAGTTACTCGAGAGTAGGTGACTATGAGCTGGGTACAAAGCACCGCGAGCTGCCGGTCATTTCGGCAGAGATTAAGGTTAGGTTTAGGCAAGAAAAAATGAGCGCTATGCAGTGACGAAAGTTAACCTTTAGGCACTGAAACAGCTACTGAAGCTAATTCTTTCAGGAAGACTTCTAAAGTATTTCAATCACCACTGTCTCTCCTTAAAACTATTCAGCTGTTAAGAGGCGTTCACGTTTCAGTAAACCAACCAGAATTGGCCAAGAAATTCGTGATCCAATCACAGCATGACATCCTGCTTTAAATGTCTTCTCTCCTTGCTATCAGCTGCGTTTTCAGTGCAACGTGCAACCGTCCTCCTCCCCTTCCACCTCCAGGCATCATCAACCACGGCAACCTGAGTCCCTTTCCGGCAGACAGGTCCTTCGTTTGTTCTCCAGGTTCCCTCTCCACCATCACCAGTGTCTAGGCTCCATCGGGGGGAATATGTCTAACTTCTCTAACCCCTTTAAAAAATTTTAATGATGGAGTCTAATCCCCAAAGACTCTGTATATTTTATATTATGCTTATGTACAATAAATCTTTGGATATCTGCAACAAAGTCTCTCCTGATTGAAATGAAATTTCAATTTTTTTTTTATTAAAACACTCCCAAGGAGCACGCATTTCCAAAATGCTAGCAGCTCTATATGCAGTACTAAGGCCCAGTGGTGCTTTGAGCTAAATGCTTACATCAGCATGCTAACATGCTCCCAATGACACTTCTGTTCAGCACATAATGTTTACCATGTTCATGTTTTCTGTGTGAGCATGCGACATATGCTAACATATGCTAAGTAACTCTAAACAAAAAGTAGATGAGGATGATGGGAATGGCATCAGTTTTGCAGGTATGTAATCATAAACCACAGTTCAGATGAATTGATATTTCTAACTGAGGATAGTTGTAGATCCGTCAAATAGTCGTTGAAACATTTCAAACAAAACCACAAACATCAACATCATGCTGGAGCAAGAGGAAATGTCATCAAAGTCTGCATAGGGAGGAGGTGGAGATGGATGGATGGGTCTACGAAACATCTGGAGACCGCCCACAGTCAACGTTTTGTTTTTGTAAAAGCATGACCTTAATTGTTGACTAATAATAACCACGTGGTTATTATTGTCATCACGACGACAAAGGTCCCCTGACCTTAACAACGTAGTCATTTTAGACCAAACCAAAATGTTTCCCTCTTATAAATTGGAGGATGAGGTTGTATCATTATTGTGTTGTATCAGATGTTGATATAGACCAGCAAAACAGACATTTAATTATATGAAAATGCCACAGAGAATCAGAAGCAGAGAAGGTAAGAGGACCTTCTCCTGTTAGACCGTCTGCCAGGGGGGAGGAAACTCAACTCTGCCATTAAGGAGAGACTTCAAGAGAGGAAGAGAAGGATTGAGTGAGTTTTAAAAAGGGGAAGAAAGAGATAAATACAGACAGAGATAGAGAGTAAATTACTAACCTGTGTGTTTTACCTCAAACGCTCAGACACTTTCTCCATCTCTCTCTCTTAATCCATCTCTCTCTCATCATTACCCTCCACACTGATCTCTTTCCTCCCTCCAGCTTTCTCTCTTTCCACAGATCGCTGCAGCACAAGGCATTCATCTACTATAGGAGCCACTTTGCCACTCTGCTCCAATCTGTGTATGAAATGATTGCGTAATGGCTCTGCAAAAGCACCAGGGCTTGAGGATTAAGCAGGTTTCACGTTTTTTTTTTCAAGTGGCTTGGTTACCACTGTGTGTGGAGGCTTTGTTTAACTTGGCTCTTTACTGCTATCATCAATCAATGCATCCTACTGTACCATCACGCCTTTCTGCTTCCGCTCACCAATCACATATATGGTATTTTTATTCATTTGTTAGTTCATCCATTTATATGCATGAGTTTTTCATTCATCTGTGCCATTCATCAGTAAATTCAGCCATGTATCTCCTCGTATCCATTAAATGAATAAGTACCCCTTTAACCCCTTATCAGTTCAACATCCTCCTTCGTTGCTTCTTTTGTCCCCTATATATACAGTGACACTGAACACTCTCTGGTTGTGTCTTTATACAGTACTTGGATTTCAGGGTGAAAAATTTCATGACATTTCAGATAAATCCCATGCACCTAGTGGCTGGAGTGTTCTTAGTGACATTGTTGTCTTTTTCAGTCTCATTTATTACTATTGCTCTAATTCTTCGGTTTCTTTTTCCCGTTTTCTCTCAATTCCCTTCCTCCAATACAACAGTAGGCGTGAGGCAGAAAGCGCAGACGTTTCCTTCGCCTTAAACCTTCTTATGAGACATATATGGTGAGTGTTGAGCCATGACCCAAAAGGATACACAGAGAGCAGAGGATTATAGCAGAGCGAAAGAAGAGTCAAGAGGAGTGGAAAACCATTGCTTGCATTTTTCATATTGTGCTGTTCCAATTATTTTTCACATGGTTATGATGCCACCAGCTGAAGTTTGTCACACTGGATGTAAACGGCCAATATTAATCAATTCATTCATTGCAATTAGTGGTCCACACAAGGGGGTAAGCGTGCATCCGAAAAGCGTACCTCCTATGGGGCACAGACGCACAAACACACACACACAGACACACACACAGACAACACACACGGTGGATGCAAGAGAAAAAGGAGATGAGACGACACGATGACCTAAATTGAGGACAGCTACGCTCGTTATTGTAAGTGCAATGATAAGTCAAAGTCAGTACTTTATCAAACTGTATGAATGTGAGTCCCAGGCCAGGTTGGGAAATTAACTAACAATGTAAAGATCAACCAAACCAAGATCAAACCACTGATAGATATTTTCAAATTTGATTCATTCAATAAATTATTATTTTTTTGTCTTAAATCCACCAGCCATTTTCATATTGTTTCATAAATAATGTTTCCTTTTTATTTTTAAAGAACTATACAAAAAAAAAATTGCAACTTTTTTGCAACTTTCACTGTCTCCCGCAACTTCATTGCAACAAACATACAAAATACATTGCAACTTTTATCGCAATTTTTTACAAAAGCTCCCGCGAAATCAGGCATTTTGGACCGCAACAATCTCAAAAAAAGGCCGCGAAATCCTGGTGGGACTGATTAATAATAACCACGTGGTTATTATTGTCATCATGACGATGAAGGTCACATCTACGTCATCAAGCTCAGTTTGAGGCTGCGCAGCAACGCTCAGCCATCACTGGAAAAGTGATTCTAACTGACTTCACTGGTCTCTGTGGAAGTCTACAGCGTTGCTTTGTCCATATATTTAACTCTCTATGAGTCCACATCACTAAACAAATTTCCAGTACATTTAATTTTAACAATGTGGGCCCTGTGGTTGGCTTTGGTCTATCGTCATCCTTCACTTTAGTCAATTGTGTACATTTTCGAAGAGTGCACTAATAGAAAACTACTAATAGGGTCTTGTTTTATTTCAACATTCATTTTAACTATGGTTGCTAACAGCTGCATACGTAGGTACTCAGTTGTTTTCTGATTGAAAGCTGTTCAATTATAATCATTAAGGAAATTGTCTATTATCCCTTATTTCCTTATTTAATGGTTAATTATTTTCAAGGCAATTCTAAATAAAGCCCTCTTTCATTTCTGACTGGGAGGTTTTTGTCTAAATCTGATATTTAAAAAGGAAACAAGCTATCCAGTTAAGATAAGACAGGGATGTCAAACTCATTTTCACTAGAGGCTACACTGGAAAAAGAGAATCCCACCAAGGGCCAGACATGTGGAGTTTATTGACGTGCTTTTGTTACTGCATGTCACTTTTTTTTTTTTTTTACATTTTGGTAGCTTTTTTCCAATTTTTTTTGTTTTTGTTCCAACTTTTTTGTGGCTTTTTGTTGCATTTTTGTTGACATGAAGCTCTACAAAAGTCATCAAACGACTTCCTTAGCCATCACTGAATTTAGCAAATCAAGCAAAAACAATGATTCATTTTTGTTTCACAGCCTGAATATGAAAACTCTCTCTGTTTCTCGGGGAATTTCTGAGTCTCAGAGTCGGCGAATCTGCCAAATTCTGCTTTGAATGTCAGGTAATTACAGTTTAAAAAACACTGTCCTGTGTTTTTGGTTTGTTGCACAACTAGGAGGGCCAAAATGTATTGTGAACCTAGAGTGATATACGGGCCGGATCTAAATCTGCAAGGGGCCGGATTTGGCCCGCGGGCCTTGAGTTTGACACATGTGAGATAGGACATTCAATGCAGTAAAGAGGAGTGCTGAATAATAATAAAAACATGATGACAAGAATCTGAAATGCACTAGACAGCTGTTACACCTGCCACATTTAACTGTAAACATGCAAATTGTTTCATCAAGTATTCTGTTTGAGGCTTTACTAGAGTCATTATTCAGATCTTACATGTTTTCTCATCTGAATGCATGTTTATTAAACGCTTGAGTCTGTACTGCATTGATGTAAACACACTTTGTGATATGGGTATTTTGTGTTTTTTAATGTAGATCTGTGGAAATGGACACACACACTAATGCAATATATACAGTATATTGAATTCCATTAAAACATAGGCTGTTACAGCTATTTGTACTCACATTCAATGGACAGATACATAATCATGGATGCACACAGATATTAATTACTTTAAATGCTTTGTAGTATTTTTGACACAAACATTTTCGTTGCTCTGTTTTGATGTGGTGGTCTCACACCCACACACTCAGCAGTGTAAAATGATCTACATTTACTCACACATGCCACACTGTAGTGCTTTAGTATTAGGTGTTATGAACAGGCACTTATACATTCATCTGAATAATACTGTACATAATCAGTACAGTTTGTAATACTGCTGGTGTTAATTTGGCTCAAACATACCGAACATCGTGTTACAGTCATAAATATACAGCAATTAACTGTGAGAGAAACTGACTAAAAAGACATCTTGGCACTGTATATTGTGTGCTTCAGCCCAATGAGTCACCTTCATATTTTAGTTTGCATATATCTGCTCTTGCCAAGTTATTTAACTTTCAGGTTTTTGACTGATTTTCCTGCAGTGTAAGGCAAGAAAATAAAAAAATGTGATAGTAGTAGTAGTAGGAGGAGGACTTTTGATTTTCCTTACAAATAAATTTAAGAATATAAGAAAAATGGTGTGAATAAGGCCTACTTTGTAAACAGTCTACTTACCCGGTGAGATGGTACATTTTCTTTGCAAACCAGCAACAGAAATGAGGAGACAGATGTGACATTATCTGTGTTTGACTTTGGATATCAGAAAGTTATGGATTGTAGATTGAAAGTGCTATTTACCTTAATCTGTTGCCTTAGGTATTTTCTTTAGTCTTAAGTATTTGAAATAATGTAAAACATCACACATTAATTTAACCATCAACATGGCTATACTGGATTGGATAGATTGGAGTGGTTGACATGACCACATGGACAGTGTTGAATGACGTCACATCATAAGACTCCTGTAGTAGGTACAGACTTCTCAATGTACTAAATTTAAGATAGCTCACCTACATTGTGTATTTGTAAAGTGATGGATTTGTTCAGGTGTTATATACAGTATACACACACACACACACACACACACACACACACACACACACACACACACAAAAACACACACACACATACACCATGTTGACATCATCAGTCATTTACTGGATAAAAGGAGTTTCTAACAGCACAACTGCATGACAAATTGATGCAAAGAAAACATCTGTGTTGTTTCGTAAGAAGAAAAAGAGAATCACAACATGCTCTCATATGTAGCTCTCATGAGGTGTGCAGATAGAGTATTCTGGTTTACGTAGGCTATGGCGAAAGCTCTGCGTGGAGCCTCCGCAGGACCATAAAACAGCCTAAAGCCTGTGTGTGTGTGTGTGTGTGTGTGTGTGTGGCTCAATGGTGTTTTAAGACCCCACCGTCGACTTCAAGGCACTTAACCCTAACCCTAACCATTGCCTAACCCTAGTGCCTTCCATGCAGCGCCGCCTGGAAGACAACGTTGGGGGCTTAAAAAAACAAACACTGTGTGTGTGTGTGTGTGTGTGTGTGTGTGTGTGTGTGTGTGTGTGTGTGTGTGTGTGTGTGTGTGTCTGTGCATTTCATGGATAAATAGAATACCAAAAAGAGTATGTTTGTGTGTGTGTGACATTTAGAGAAAAGAGAAAGACAAAATGAGAGAGATAGGTAACTAGGTGATCCTGCCCACTCAGCACCATGGTAACAGTTACTGTGACAGCCAGAGGTATGGGAACAATAGGATGGAAGCTGACAGAATTGGAGAAACCATCCCTCTGGTTATTCTTCTCCTTCTTCCTCCATGTCTCTCCCTCCTGGGGAGTTAACCTCAGATTGCTGAAGCCCCCCCGTCATCCCTTGGGAGCTCCCGATAATGGGTATAGTTGCCAAGGTCACAAATCCTCCTGTGCAATCGGGATACTTCTGTGTGTCTCCTTCTTCCTGGTTTTAAGTCATTTGACCTCCATGTTGCTTACGGCAGCCAGCTCACTTGTGATCTCTCCAGTGACATGAAAGTCAGGTCACGCATTGAAATTGCCCGTTAGTGATACTTGAAGTCATGTAGTTGATCCCCGGGTGCTGCTGGCATCTATCTACACACTGCAAACACAGACAATTAGAGGTCAAAACACACACACACACACACACACATACACATATAAAAAGGCAGTGCCACAACATAATCTATATAAGATATGTAATTATTAAAACTCTACATTTAATAGACAAGTCTGGCAGGTCTGGGCATTTACTTGTTACAATGTCAGCTATGTTGACATCAACATGCCAGATAAGTAAAGTGCATTCAATTAACAAAGGTGAATATATGACCTAAGAGACTTAGGACTGCATTGATGCATCAAATGTCACATGAGACCGATGCATACAAAAGGCTTTGGACAACACAAACTTGTCAGCACAGTGTGCGCCGCTCAGTTGAAGCAAATTGACCATTTACTGTAAGTGGATTTTCATGACACAACATAATCATAAAATAATTCCACTACTTTCCCAGTAATGTCCAAAACGTTCCCTGAATTATGTAATTTGGTTCTAATTATAGGGGAAATGAACACTGTTTTCAACTGGTAAACTTCTAACAAAAATCTAATTACCTGCAAGCATTCACATTAATGATTAATATGTTTATGTATGCACCAACAACCAAGGCAAATTCCTTGTGAGTGTTTCCTAATTTGGTAATAAATCCTTTTCAGATTCTGATTCTGAAGCAGAATATTATAGTCAGTGTACAGCAGGTCAGCTGAACATGCAACAATGGGGAATTTGTCAACAGACAAGATACAATTCAGCATTTATGGAGAATAAAGTTTTAAGATAAGTTAATGATTTTTATTTGGGTTTAAATTTAGCTTTTTCATGTAATTTTCCCTTTTCTCTGTAATTCATAGTTCATTACACAATTTCTTCCAGAAAAAGAAGGTCATTATTTGGAAATTACAGAAGTGTCACCAACTGATCAAATGAGATGGGGTTTTTTTCTGTAGGAAACAAAGTATGTTCTAACACAAAACAAGCATGTCCTGTACACTATATGCAGTGTTGTTTTTATTTCCACCGGTTGGGATATCAGCATAATGCATGACATGAACACCGGATGTTGGGGTTAATGGTCTGCACCTTACCATCTTAGTTGCCATAAGAGCCCCATATTAAGAATGTTATACACACTTAGGCTATGTTCACACTTAGTGTCTTTTTTTAAACTGCCAGCGTCTGTTTTACATCATAATCCTATGGAGTAAACCGTTTTTTCAAAAAAAGTTGTGAGCGCTTTTTAAAACGCCCTACGTCAAGTGCTTTTTGACAGCCGACCAATGACAAGCGGAATAGCCAGACCTGTCGTTTTCATAACAACAAGAAAAAATGGAGTCGGAGCACTGTGAGTTATATGATATGACAGGCTGCTCCCTGTACAGGGAACTCGCTTTGTTTTATGTAACGTTAGTAGCACCGCTCTCTCTGTTCTTTCTCTAGCTCGCTCCACCGCTTTGTTTTATCTAATGTTAGCACCGCTCCAGATAGCGCTCTAGGATACTGTAGCAGTAGCTGTTATAGCAACAAAAGACGCTCTCGGCTGCTTTTTGGAACCAAAACGCTGCCAGCTGCTTCTTTTTTTACTACAAAAGCGCCCTAGTCAACTTTTTCTTGTCAAAAAAGACGCAAAGTGTGAACATAGCCTAACCTGGACTATACACCTTTATATGTTTTACTGGGCCGTTACTCTACATAGTAAAGGACATATTTTTCTCCAGGTATACCCAGCTGACTCCAGTATCTGTTCTCTGAGACCTGAGGGTTCAACCTTGTCATGTATATCTTGATTGGATAAGAGTAGGTATTGTATTAGCTTTTCCCATCGGATTCCAAGGGTCAAAGGCTATCCAATGACCTGCCTTCTTCAACATGATTGCAGAATGATATTGCAGAATTCCTAAAGGCTGGGGTGTCCAACAGCATGTCAAGGTGCACGTTAAACGGTTGTTATCGACCTTTTGAACATACCTGGAGCTACATGATAACATACCCACAAACCTGTCACTATTTAGAGGAACACTGCAACATAAAAAGGACAACTAATTAGAATATAGGGTTGGAAAACTATGGTTGTTTTCTCAAATAAGTTTAAATTCTACTAGAAGGTTTAACCTTGCTGATAGAATGGCACCATCATTGCCAATAGCATATAAAGTGTTTCTCATACACAAATAGACAACGGTGAATGCATTTATACCAGTCTGGATAGAAATGTCAGCCAACTGTCATGGCAGTAACAGAGGAAGAAGAGTGATCTGTACTCATGGATTGAGCGAGAGAAGGCACAAACCTTACATCTGCAGTGCCAGAGGTTTAAATATGACTCATAACACCCCTTTGTCTCTCATCTCCTTCCCTGTTTCACTGCCAATAAACAGCCAATAAAGCAAAATCATCATAAATAAACAAAAGAAATAAAGTGCACAGAATAGAGATAATTAATTTGACCACTGTAATGTCTCTGTTGAATACACTCCTGCTTCTCCTCCAACCTAACCGGATGGATAGTCTTTTACACATGAGTGCTTTAATTTAATTGCATTATTTCAGCATCTCCCTATTATGCTGTTGTATTAGCGGTGTATGATTGTACTAATTCATTTTCCTGCTTCTGTTCCCAAGTGGGAAAGCATAAGCTTGACCTTGGAAGAGTGCACTTTGGTTCAGCAGATTAGAGGGTGGTGCCTGTACTGCCTGAGGATGTGGGGGTGAGCCTGTGTTACAGTATAGTATACCACCTCCTGTCTCTCAATCTGTGGGTTTTCCTTTTACTCGCCACTCTACACTGTGTTACACATACATCTTCAAATACGTTTTTGCTACAAAACCATTACATTACATTAGATTACATTTAGCTGACGCTTTTATCCAAAGCGACTTACAGTATAATTGCTATATATGTCACACGCCACTGGAGCAACTATGGCTTAAGTGTCTTGCTCAGGGACACATTGGTTGATGTATTGCAGTGGGAAATGGACCCAGATCTCCCACACCAAAGGCTTGTGTCATATCCACTGCGCCATCACCACCCAAAACCAATCATATATCATTGGGGTTTGTTTTGACTGTTTTGATCTGTGTGGCCGGGCATTAAAAGTAGTTTACTCCTAACAGCCTACCAGGCTGTAAACCTGGCCAACATTTGTTACCTTTTGCTTAGTACCATCTGTATATTTCGGCACCATCTGTATATTTCGGCACACACAGGGTACAGGACTACCCGTTGACAAGCTGGTTGTTTGGCATCTCCTTATCTGATCCATGAAAGTAAGACCGCTAACGCTAGCTGCTGTAGACCTGCCTGGGAAGTGGGACAAATACAACACTGGAACTGCTAATGAATCAGCAGGTGTTGAAATAATAGTAACATTTAATAAGAATCAGTGCTAACGTTAGCAAGCTCCTCTAAGCTTCCACTTTCTTTTATTCATTTAAAATTCAGTTTGTCCTTAAAAATGACAGTGGAAGTGACTAGACAATCTTGCTCTTTTAAAGGAACACGCCGACTTATTGGGAATTTATCTTATTCACCGTAACCCCCAGAGTTAGACAAGTCAATACATACCCTTCTCATCTCAGTGCGTGCTGTAAGGCTGTCTGACGCCGTCAGGCCAGCACAGAACATGCAGGTGAAGGGTTCCAGTAATCCTACTGCTCCGAATAAGTGACAAAATAACACCAACATGTTCCTATTTAGATGTTGTGATTTGTATAGTCCCAGGGTGTACAAATAACATGAGACACAGCCGTCTTCTAACTGTAAACAAACCGGGAACTATATTCTCAGGCGGAAGAATATAGTACTTTGGCGGAGTGATATGCTGCAGCAAGCTTGTCTGAGAATATAGTTCCCGGTTTGTTTACGGCTAGAAGATGGCTGTGTCTCATATGTTGTTTTGTGTACACGCTGTGACTATACAAATCACAACATGTAAATAGGAACATGTTGGAGTTATTTTGTCACTTTTGTCACAATTTGGAGCAGTAGGATTACTGGAACCATTCACCTCCAGGATCTGTGCTGGACTAAGCTTATGCTAGAGCTGTCAGACAGCGTTACAGCACGCACGGAGATGAGAAGGGTATGTATCAACTTGTCTAACTCTGGGGGTTACGGTGAATAAGCTAAAGTCCCAAGAAGTCGGCGTGTTCCTTTAAATTAAATGCTCCTCTCCAATGGATACTAAAATCTTAGTTTATGTTGTTTTATAGTTCTATTTTTATCATTGTAAACTGATTTGATTGTGTATTATTTGAGGATGCTGATATGTTTTCTCTCTACCTAACATTTTTTCACATTTCCTGCACAACATGTTGATGTTGTATGTTTGAGTTCATCCCCTCTGCAGCATGCCATATTTCTCTCTTTCTCCTTCTGACCTTTGACGATTGACTAATGATCATCGTATTGAGTTATTACAGTAATGCTAGTTTTGAGAAAATGACCTCCTGACTGGGAACTCCAGTCATCAAACAAAGCATTATGCATCAAATTATCTTTTAGCACAGCTTTTACTGTGTAGGAATGAATTCACTCGTTGAAGGTTGGGCTCCAAGAAGAAAACCCAAACGTTGTACGTATTACTGTAAACTGTAACACGCAATTCTTCCTCAACAGTATCACAACTGAAAAATTGCATCTTGTCACAGTTATCAGGCCCTCACCACTGAAGCAGAGAAATAATTATTTGTAGAAAGTCAAACTGAATCTTATCTTATGCATATATTGATCCTATTTGCAGCTTAAAGGTCCAATATGTAATATTTGTACTGTAATATATCCAAAAATGACACCAATGCCTCATCAGATATTAAGGAAACATGTTAAACTTAAATAATATCTTTTCTGACAACAATGCTAATGTCAGTATTTTTTCTTTTTGAAATTTACATTCCGTGACGGAATTTATGTTTATGTTTTGGCCTGTGTGTTGTTATCAACGGCCCAGTTTGACAGCCAGGCCGGGTTGCCAGATATACCTGTAAAAACGTAAACCCAGCGCGCTACAGCTGTAACGGTAGTACAGCCATGAAAGCAGCAAACAAACGAACAGGATCAACGGAGATAGATTCTACATGATATAAAAAAAAGAAAACAGCATGTTTCTAACAGTTGCGTGACCAGAGACGTAACAACCCCCTGGTAAATATTGGAGATGTATTTGAAAGATGGACACAGCTTAGATCCCAAAAGGACGCAGAGTTGGCTTATTTTCTCCTGAACAGGTAAGCATTAGCTCCAGGCTAATTTATCACAGCTACTAGGAATGGGCATTTTTTTGTCATTTCAACATTTGTGTACTCACATTGAATTATATAGCTAGAGTACCCAAGTTGGTTACTCGCAAAAACAATTGAGACATAGCCAGTAAAGTGATCCCGACTGGTCCTGGCTAACGCCACCATGCTAACCCTGCTAACTGTTAACGTTACCGGGAGGACCAGGCAAGCAGCCCATGGCTGTTTACAGCGTGTAGCCTCTTCAGCAGCTGGAGCCAACAACGGTGAGTTATTTTAAGCCATGAGAGGGGGGCTGTAAATCGGAAAGAGAGGACTGTGAGTTTGCAGTGTGTTTACCGATTGCTGCCGTAATTCTAAGCCAATGAAGTGTGTTCCGTCGGCAAGGTAGTGGTATTTTTAGCGTTTCATATTGTAATTCTAAGCCGAGGAAGTGTGCCTGACTGGTGTGTGGAGAGGACAGTGACGTTGTTGTGTTTTTAGCGGTTCATACTGTAATTTTAAGCCAAAAAAGTGTGTCTGTCAGTTAGTTACAGAGCTCCGCGTGAGCACGGGCTTTTATGACTGTCAATATAGCCAGCATCTACCGTTAGCTACTCCGCTGTGCTGTGGAGTAATGTCTGGCTATGTGAGACTAGTATCTACCGTTAGCTACTCCGCTGTGCTGTGGAGTAATGTCTGGCTATGTGAGACTAGCATCTAACGTTAGCTACTCCGCTGTGCTGTGGAGTAATGTCTGGCTATGTGAGAATAGTATCTACCGTTAGCTACTCCGCTGTGCTGTGGAGTAATGTCTGGCTATGTGAGACTAGCATCTAACGTTAGCTACTCTGTTGTGCTGTGGAGTAATGTTTGGCTATGTGAGAAAAGCGTCTAGCAACATTGTTGTGAATGCTGCGGTCTCAGCCTGGCAACCCCCGTGAACTTCGAGTCTGGGCAGGAGGGGGTGGGGGAAACGACTCTCCAGTATTTTGAATTGGTAGTGCAGTAACTATTTTAACCGCTAGCTGCCAGTATTACATACAATATTACATATTGCACCTTTAAGTGTGTGTGTGTGTGTGTGTGTGTGTGTGTGTGTGTGTGTGTGTGTGTGTGTGTGTGTGTGTGTGTGAGTGAGAGAGAGATTTGATATCTGACACAGTATATTCAGGAGTAACAAATAAATTCAATTATCTCCTGTCTCATTGGGGCAGGAAACACACTTTCCTGTTGAGAACAGTAAATGTAAAAAGCTGCAAAAGTACACACGCACACATCAACACATGCAGACCAATACACAGCTGAATAAAGTTGCCCTCCTTTTGACACCATGACATAAGAAATATAAAAACAATAAAACTGTCCATACACACATACACTTAGCAGCTGAGTTCACTGTAGCACTGCAGACCTACACTAGAAGGTGGTATTACCTGACATGCAAATGGTCACATTGATTCCACGCTATCCTTAAATCACATCACCTTTTCATCTTTACCGCATTACAGCTGGTGGATGAAATTTCTATTAAAAAAGAAGAAGAAAAATTCATTCAAGTTTGCTCTGAGGATTCAGGGAACAGGTGTATTCACTGGTGATCTTTCACTTTGAAAAATCTGTCCAGTATCTTTAATATTCTGAGATTGAAAGTTTTTATGAGACTGGATTAACAAATCTGGCTGTGTTGCTCTTTTAATGCCCACACCTGCTTCAAAAATGCTGAGTGAATGAGAAATGCACCTCTGTCTCTGAGCATGCTGCTTTTGAGCAAGGCACTGAACCTGCAGCTTTGTTTCCATTGTGGATTTTCTCAAACTGCAAGTATGAACACAATAAATTTCACACGTGCACCCTTATAACTATATTTGACTAATTTAACATTTTACTGTAATTATTTCTTGCAATATCTCTTGCTGAATGAATAAGGAATGATTACTCATTTCCAGAAGAATTATATTTGTTCATTTACATCATTTAGACACTCTCTTGCTTTGTCACTCTGCTTTGTGCTGTGTTAATTGACAAATGGCATTCTTGCAGCAGTTAGTTTAAGAAGCATTTTGCGGCATTTCCTTTTCTTATACGTGCCAGTTAGCTTTTCGAAACCGTCACTGTAGCCTGTGTTGTGTCATGACACTGTTTTGATTAACTATGTAGCTATGATATTATGAGAATTTTCACATTACATACAACACTTTGATTGATGTGTTGTTTGGGGAGATGGAGAGTTATTTTATGTAACTGGCCTCACCTGGCTTAATCTTACATTTGAAGGTAATAGTCTATAATATCCCACTATACAAGGCACTCATTATATTAGGTTCAATTCAAGTTTGGGGAAGAGACAAGAAGGATACTTTATGTTTAATTTATGGTAAGTTAATATTTTAGCAATTCATATTGTATTGATGGAGTAGAAATGAAGTGTGGCACACAAAAGGAAAAATACACAGGCCTGTTATACATAATCTTTATCTAATGGTAAATCTGACACACACATATACTGTACAGCAGACTCTCTGTGTCTGTGATAATGAGCTACACCTTCTCTCTGTCATGTTCAGTTATATCTCTCGTCACCATACCTGTACCACTCATTGTGTGTTAGAGAGTGTGTGTGTGTGTGTGTGTGTGTGTGTGTGTGTGTGTGTGTGTGTGAGTGCGGTTTCGGGTTCCTTTGCAGAGAGATCTTTTACGCTCATATCAAACTGAATGACAGAACATTTCTTCTGTTAAGGCAGAAGTAAAATTATGGTAATTAATGTCTCATGGAACTGAATATTTTTTCACAGTAAATGAGGAAACAAAGCCTACCAAACCATCTTATTTCGGATACAGCATAAACTGATCATAAGAAGATTATTGAAGTATTGAAGTATTTTCTTCTGACTCTGGACATCTTTGTTGTTGCTGTGGAGAAGCAGCCCCCCCCCCCCCACACACACACACACACACACACACACACACACACACACACACACACACACACACACACACACACACACACACACAGCATGAAACATCTTCTTTATTCTTGTTTGGCAGAGAAAAAGCAGTTCAGTTCTTTTTTGAAAAGTTCAACCATCCAGAGCTTTTGAAAGCACTCTGCTCTGCTGAAACAACTGCCTGGTGCAGTGCTTGTTTGAGAGCACTCACCTTTTGTTTGCCTTGTAGCTGCTTTCATGTAATGTAAATAAGAGTGGTGGCTGTTTTTGAAAAACAATTCTATGTATTAAGAGAGCTAGACTGAACATTAAAAAGGGCAGAGAGAATTAAATCCTGTTATTACATGTGAGAAAACAGGAAATATGGCAGCTAATAGCAGAATTTTAAACTAAAATGTGCAACTCTGGCTGTCAACCCTCAGACATTTTTCTGGGCACTGGTAGCATGTTGAATCAACTAAAACACTACTTTGTGCTTCATTTTTACATCATTGAAATTATGATGCGTGGCATACATAAAAATACATACAAAAAAAAAAGTTTTTATAATGTAATGTAGTATTTTTGTCTGATTTCATCCCCTTCGTTGTAGCATCCCTGAGTTCAGATTCTGGGATACTGCCACTGATCCAAAATGTTTGATTTCCACATAGTTGCGTAAAACAATAACTTCACACCAGAATGACAGGGTTTCTTTCCCCTCTCTGGAGTAAAGTGTGCTCTTTTGCACCTGGAACCACACCTAACAGTGATGTCACAGTGTCCTGACACAGCCTGAAGTACACTTCTACACCACTGCAGCACAGTGATTAGTTAAACTAGAGGAGATACACAAAACCAAGATTTTCAACTGCTAATATTTTGTTATTTAAGAAACCAACTTTCCTGACTCTTTCAAACATACAATGCATGTGTTGTCATTGAATTGTATTTATGCTTATGCTGTCATATGACTTCAAAGGTATATAATAGTGTGAGTGTCCTGGGTGTGTTGTGTCCATGCTGATGCTACTGGCTCTCTTCTGTAGGCGGCCAGCATATACAGCATCTAGGTCCGGGAGCACTGCTCCTACAATCCTCTGTGCTGTTTTCACCGCCCAGGTCAAGTCCTTTTTGTTCTCTGCTGTGAAGCTGGCATACCACACTGTGGCAAACTGACAGTGGATGCTTTCTATTGTGCTAGCCAGCAGAGGTGATAGAGATGGTTTTAACTTCTCTCTCAATTGGCTTGTTTTTTTTCTTTTCTGTCAGCCTGTTTGATTGACTTAAAGACTGCCAGGCTCTCTGCTGGCCTGGCCTGCAGATTGTTTGACTTGCCTTTCTGCCTATCTACCATCTGTCTTCCGCACTGCTTTTTATTGAGGGAAAAAATAGGAAAGAACACCAGTAGACATGCCATTCTTGACAAATACTGTAACACAGCCTTCTTCTGCACCGACCAGTAATATACATCTTACTTTATTTCCACCTGTAGCATGTAGCTGATCTCGCAATCTGACACAATACCATCATAATCTCTTAATGGCCTCGCACCCTGCCACATTGCTGACCTTCTAGTACCAGAAACGCTGGTTTGTACCTTGAGATCCTCAAGCAAAGGTCTTTTGTCTGTACCAGAGGCCCGTCGTCTGTACCAGAGGCCCATCGTCTGTACCAGAGGCCCGTCGTCTGTACCAGAGGCCTGTCGTCTGTACCAGAGGCCCGTCGTCTGTACCAGAGGCCCGTCGTCTGTACCAGAGGCCCGTCGTCTGTACCAGAGGCCCGTCGTCTGTACCAGAGGCCCGTCGGAAAACTAAAGGGGACAGAGCGTTTGCAGTCAGGGCCTCAAGGCTCAGGAAGGATCTGTTCGAGGATACTAGGTCAGCTGAGTCAGTGATCTCCTTTAAGTCCTTTCTTAAACATACTTTTATTGAAGAGCTTTTCCTGATTTTACAGCTGTTTTCTCTTTCTCTAAACTGCACATTGTTATAGCCCAAAGTTTGGATAAGACTACGTGTCTCTTGTAGGTCATGACAAATATGAGCAATGCACGAGTTCAAAGGATTTAACAAAGTCATTTATTTAACAAAAGTTATTAAATTGGCATAGCAAAATAAATGAACATACATGTGGGATGTGAAAGTCAGTAAAATTAGTAATGTAAGGTGGGCATGTATGACAATGTAGCGTGTGTGCATGTTGTATAGTGTACAAAATAAGCAAAAGAGAACCAATGATAAACTAAAGATGCCACATCACCAGGAAGGGTTCCTGTCAAAGAGAGATTGACTTGCTAAATTTTTCCTCAATATAACTTCTTGTTATGAACGATATAGGTTTACTGTATCAGTTTTATGTATTTTATCTGATTTCTGAGAAATCATGTTTTCTCCTTTGGTTTGGTATGTCACTTAACAGGGCTGTAGTACTTGAGTCTGAGTCCGGACTCTGTTGTCTTGGACTTGTCTTGGACTTGTTGGTATTTGGACTCAGACTCTGGCATTGGACTTGCCAAATATTCTAGTTGGTCTCGACCGAGTTCAGCACTATATGCTTTTGTTCTAAATCAAATTCAAAATCCTTGATGAAGCGCGCTCGTTCAGAAAACAAGTATTAGTTTAATTCAAAACCCATCTAGAACTGGCATTGACATTGGTTGCCTGGTATATGTCTGGCTGCATCATATACCTCAATCGTCAGGTAGCAATCATTTTCATTTTGACCACAGACAATGTCAGCAAGCACTTTGTACTATGAATTCTTCAGGACAAGTAATAAGTTCAAGAATGGGAACATTTCTATTTTCTATTTTAACTAAATAATATGGCCTAATTTAATCCTATAGTGTGTTACTCTGTACTTGCTTTTTGATTATTACAAATAATAAAGCAAAATCATCCTCTTAAAGTAGAAGATATGCTGTCTCTCACATCACATAAATTATGAACTGGTAATTGAGTGGTCTCTCATTTGGACTCGGTCTTGACTTGGACTTGAACCTCTTTGGACTCGTCAAAGGTGGACTTGACTACAGCCCTGTCACTTAATGCCATGATACAATACTGTTGCTTTGAGGATGAAGCCAGTTAGGGGCATAAATCAGAGCAAAACACTTTTGTCGTTGCAATTGTTAACAAAACGTAGTGCCATAGTTGCAGAATTAATCCTGAATTGACCCAGAATTAGAAAATGAGTTGATTAAAGCTAAAATTTTTTACTAATGCAAGTACGTAATCTTTGGCTTCTGACCATCATTGGCTGTGCATGTAACCCAATTTTAAACTCTGTGATTAGATGTTTCTTGTTAGAATGCTCTTTGGGAGCTGTAGTTAACTTCTTATCTTAATTTTTTAAGAGGGTTGTACCTTTCAACATTTATCCAACAACCAGCTATCATTTAAATGCAGTTCTTCATATTTTGTACTGACGATACAAACGGAAGTATCATGCCCATCCAAGCCACAGATGTGTTCTAACTGTGTGTCATGTAACATTGTATGTGGAGAAAATATATCTCAAGACATACCGTATACAATGGAAATTAGATGAAACAGAAAGAACGTAGGCAAAGCGGACATAATTGCAGAAGTTTGAGGTCACAGTGTCTTAAAAACATTATTCTGCAGTTTAGTATCTCCATTTACTCGTGATGACAGTGTGTCAGCTGTTCATCTCTCTCTGTGGAATGGCAGCCGGATTATGAAGAGTAATTGCCGTTCTCCTCATATCTTCATAGCAAATCATTTCATGAGCCTGATCTCATCTCAACCTCATCTGGTATCATTCGTCTCATAATGTAATGACATTTAGGACTTTGTCATCAAGCAGCTCTGCCCAGCAAATTAACCGGCAGATGTCTTCATCCTGGGAAGATAAAAAAAGGCTAATCAAGCAGAGGAAACAGCGTAATGTTTAAATTGTGATACGATACACAGAGAGATTAATAACAAAATGAATTAACAAGTGGAAGGTCAACCATGGTCAAACAATTACTTTAAAATCCAAATGATACATATAGAAGCTTGGCTGAAAAGAAAAATCCATCTTGCAGTGGAATGCACAGTGCTCACAGATGGTTTGAATGTCTGTGTGAATAAGAGAGAGAGTGTAAAATGCGCACTGAAGCAACATGGCACTGCAGTGAGTCAACCTTGCATCTTGTATTGAAGGAACAGCAACAGAAAGGCCACAACATGTCAGCTGAATTATGAATGGATGTGCGTTCTGCGGCAAATCATGTGCAACTCACGCACACAGGCACACACATGACCACGCAGAAACACAAGCACCAGTGGCAGCGAATGGAGCATATCAATGATTGCTAAACACAGGCAGAGAGCCAGACACAAACAAATACACACATGCTGAATGCATGTGCACACATACTGTACACAGTCCCCTGAAGCATATCACATTGAAAATGGATTCCTGTTATGTTTTGCTGGTTGGACAAATGCTTGCCATAGATTCCTGCACTTATGCACTTATGGCTGTGAAAAAAGATTTTTACCTCTTGGTCCTACTGTAGGCCCCAGTGTTTCCGTAATAGTTCTCCATAAATTGTCTGTAATTTGTCAAGTGAAAATCCAATCATATGGATTTTATAAACCCAAACCCAACCTCTATGATCTTAATAAACATAGGGTTTACTATATGTATACACTGCACAGAGAGAAAAATTGTACAGTCAATCTTCTCTTATTATTTCCAATGGGACATGGAAGGAGAGGATGCAGCAGAAGAGTGTGAGGGAGGAGAGACAAGGTTAGGGAGAAAGAGATCTACCCTGTATGTAATCTTACTGTAGCCAACTCCAGATCCAATGGTGAGAAAACACAGACGGATGGAAAGAAAGAGTTGAAAAGAGAGGAGGTGAGAAGAGAAAGCATCTGTAAACAGGTACAAACCTGAAAGACAATATCTGGAATAAACACAATATCTGGGCTAATCATTGCTCTCACTGAGTGTGTGTGTGTGTGTGTGTGTGTGTGTGTGTGTGTGTGTGTGTGTGTTAACTGTTTTTGTCCCCTACGCTCTTGTTATGTATTCTAAACATCTCTGTGCATTCAAGTGTATCACTAATGAAACAGCCTTATTTGTCCATAGCATGGTACGGTATTCATGTTTGGGTTGCAAGGCCGTTGTGCATCTGTGTGCATTGTGCATGTATTTGCTTATTTGCAACACTTGATAACTTGTATTGGAGTGTTTGCATTTTAAATCAGTCTGTTCATGTATGTTTGTGTGTAAATGTTGTCATTATGTCACATTGCTTACTAGAGACCTGTGTGCATGTAATGTGTATGTGTCTGTGTACATTTTTGTCTGTGACCTTGCTGGTGTATATGTGCACACAGATGACAACAGTTTTTGTGTTTAGAGATCACTATGGTTTCGATAAAGATATAGAACAATGGTCGACATGATAAAGAGGATATGCTTCTTGAAAATGTCTCTACTTCAACTTTGAAAAACAAAACTGTCAAAAGGAAGAAGCTGTTTGTCTCTCTGTTATAACTTGCATGAATGTGAAAGTCTCATCTGGCAGTGACACTTATTTGATTCACCAACACATCTTTAAAATGACACCTTTCACCTGCCTGAGATATATATATTCTAAAGTACTGCAATCTCCTCTACCCTGTATCTCTGCTGATTTGAGAGCGTGACAGAACCGCCATCACCTTTTAGATTTTTTGTAACGATCCAATTTTTCTCTGCAGCCGCTGTCTCCGATCTCACTCTCATCTCTATTTGTGACGGACATGAGCTCTTCTCATCGACAGCTCACCTCAGAGGTCACAAAGACAAGCGTGGTCAGTAAACAAAGGCACAATTCACACTCTGGATACAGTCTAGACACAGGTCATCATGTTCTCACCAACAGAACAATCAAAGAAAATTTATATGAAAAGAGTAACAATTCTCTCTGTTCTCTTTCTCTCTGGGCAAATATGTCTGATGGCTGATGTGTAATTCACTCAACAACAGCACAAAGCAAAAACACAGCCTTTAAGCCCCAAGCGTGGTATAAAATGTGTGAGAAATCGGGACACAATAGTGTAAATAATGCATTTTTGGACCTAAATGCAATTGATTTATTTTTTTTTTTTTACTTTTACGGGACAGTCACCATGACCATACAAATAAAATGTATGATATACTTTGAATAAATGTTATTTTTTGTAATGTAGGGGTCCTTTGCTGGAATTGATCAACATCAGATTTTGCTGTTTTTATAAAATATAACAGATATTAACCCCCATGTCCACCTTAAGGTGACAAGATGCATAATGCCGCTTTTACACTTCAAAATTTCATTCAGAAACCAGGCTGATATCTCCATCAAGAACAATAAACCAAGAAATAATATCCTGGACACAAAATAGAATCATGAAGAAAAAAAGCAGGGTGTCGCTTGTTGTTTGGTTCTTTTTTAGGTTCTCATAAGCCAAGCAGGAAACAGAGAGAGAAGGTGACAGTAGGAGCAGAGATTTTCTAATTTACAACAACACAGGGAATCCAGTTTGATTAGGGATGGGTGAGGACACACACACACACACACACTCAGAGAGAAAACATGCTGATTCTAATGCTGAGAAACATACAATACACATCTTGAATTCTCAAGGAAGGATATAAACTAAAGTGTGGATTACTCCTTATATTTCACTTCTTTCTTCTTTCTGTTTTTTTCTTTCTCCATTTCTTAGAAAGTGTTATCTGCATTTGACAGACACAGCTGGAAGTGAAGTCCCCACACACACACACACACACACACACACACACACACACACACACACACACACACAGACACAGACACAGATACAGACACAGACACTCTTGTTTCCATCCCTTCATGCTAATACCATGGGAATAGCACCGACAGCTCTGTGATGTTGCACACACCACGTCTCGTTTAAATGAGACATAGGGGAGCACAATGTCACTGCCAACTGACATCTGACGAGTAAATGCACAACACACATTCATTTAACACATATAAACACATACAGTGTGTAGGCATAGGTCAACATCTGTTCAAGCTTTCTGTAGAATTAGCCTATTATTAGAATTGTTTAATCTTTATTTCAAATAAATTAAATTTGACTTATTACACACACTGGATCATTGTGAATGATCCAGTGTGCTAAGACGTGTGTCTGCACAGCTCGATGGTGTTTTAAGCCCCCAAAGTCTCCTTCCAGGCAGCACTGCGAACATTGACTTCAAGGCACCTAACTATAACCTTAACCCTAACCATAACCATAACCATAACCCTAACCCTAACCATAACCATAACCATAATCATAACCATAACCATAACCATAACCATAACCATAACCAATGCCTAATCCTAGTGCTATGAGATGATGGGGGCTTAAAACACCGATAAACGTCTGCACACCTGTATGTTTCTTCATGCTTCCATCTCCATCTGTGCGCCTATGTGCTTATTCATGCTGCATGTTCCGCCACTATTACACAATGCATATTTTAATGTTCAAAATAATTTAGGAAAGCTATTGCTGCCAAGGTCGGTTTGGCAATTAATATTGTATTATCTGACTCCAGTGGAAAAGCCTGCCACCTTTTTTGGGGGGTTTATTAATTTCATTAAGCATGTTTGGTTTGTGTGTCACTGTACGCCATCTGCTGTGTTTGGAGGAATTACGCAGCAGTGCACAAGGATCGCTGAAAAAGGTAAGTTAAGGAAGTGTGCATATATAACAGGTAGTACGATTAAACTCAAACTGACTCTCACAAGGATAAAAGCACATGAACACACATGTCCCCAGATCTTTGAGAGCCACTACAGGCAAAGCCCTTAGCACTGAGGGTAAGTGACAGTTTTTCCCTATGCAAGCCAAGCCTTCTTTACGTCTGCTCTCTCCTGCCCACACACACACACACACACACACACACACACACACACACACACACACACACACACACACACACACACACACACACACACACACACACTGAGGGGTGATTAAGGTCAGTGACAGGGTGCAAGCAAAGCCCTTTCTCTTTCTTTCTTCCTTACTCCTCTCTCTCTCCCATTGCCTCCGTCTGTCCTACATGGTCACCCGGAGGTGCTAAGGGCCGGTGACAGGGGCCCCCGAGGGCCAAAAGCCTGTCAGACAGTGACAACTGACCGTTGACAGCCTGTCTCTAAGGCCCTAACACACCACACCCATATATCTTCCTCCTTGGTTACACTGTCGTCCTTCGCTTCTTTTTCTCCGCCTCTTTTGCCTTTGCTCCTCTCTCTCTCTCTCTCTCTCTCTCTCTCTCTCTCTCTCTCTCTCTCTCTCTCTTTGCCTTTGTCTTTTTCTTTCTCCTTCTCTACTTCCTCCCTCTTCCTTTGACTTAATGTGCTGACCCATTAGCTGTCCCAGTTAGCCCTCGGCTCCTCTCTAAGCCCAGGGGTGGCAGCTTACACTGGGGAGCTAAATGGTTCTGACCACGCCTGAAGCCCTGGAGGGAGGACGCAGGGCAGCTGTGATGGGTTGGTGTTGAAGTCCAGTTGGAAGGATGGAGGCCTGGAAGGTTGCAGTAACTGTCTAAACTAAGTCTGGATGCCAGTTAGCACAAGCACAATAACACAGTGACTTATCCATAAACCTCACACTGGCTAAACAAAACTGACCTGCTGGTTAGACTCGAATACAAAACTCATGCTGTGAAACATTTTATATGAAGATTCCGAGGTTTCCAATGATCAAATCGACTTAGAATTTTAGGGTAAAAATAAAATAATTCACAAAAATATTCCAATTTGGTGGCATGGTGCAAGCCATAAAAAACATTAATAGATTGTTTCACTCTGTGGGAACATCATATGAACTGAATTAAGAACTAGAAAGCTTTTAACACAATGTATTTTTTATATTGACAGACATAGTGGACAAAGATGATTTTCCAACTTACTTAATGGGAAAAAATGGATGTCATGTGGTTAAACAAATCACCACTGTGTTAAAGGACGGTTCTGCGAAACCCCTAAAGAGGAAAGACACAACACTGAGAAAAGCCCCCATACTACATACACAAACTTCAGCAGTGATAAAACCTCAGCAGAATGTTTTCCATCTCCGTTATTTAATGGGAGATAAATATAAAAAAATCCTAGCAGGAAGCAACTTTCTGATCTCTCTTCCACTACACTAACTCTCTGAATGCATTATGAATGATTAATGACTGGCTTTAGACAAGGGCTGTCAAAGCATCTATTGATGTAGTCAAATTTAACATACGCGTGTGTGTTTGTGTGCTCGCACTCAGTCAAAAACACAAAAACACACAGACAGTAAACAAACACTGCAATTGATAAATGTTGGACTGCAGTTTCAAATAACTATGTGTACAAATCAGAGAATAACTTGCTAACAGCATCAACAACAAAGAACTTACAAAGCACACACACACAAACACACATACGCACGTGCGCACACACACACATACGCACTCACACGCAAACACACACACATACACACACATACAAATAATTGTAAGTTCATTAATTATAGAAAAAAATTCAAAAGGTGTCTAATTCTTTCTGTTCAGCTGACTTTTTCAACCATTGATTCATTTAAGTTAACTCTTTTTTCAACCATTTGTTTCTTTATTTCTCTGCAAAACGTTTGAGTTTGAGTTACTGTAAAGGGGATAGAAGCAAATTAGTCTCTCAATTTCTGATGCTATATACATTTCATGTTGCATACACATTTCTTAACATTTTCTACATCCTGTCAGAATGAAACCCATTATCTACATGTTGAAAAAATAGGTGCTTAAGAAAGCAAAAGCACGGTTAGAACGATCCTGTATGCTTATATTCAGCCTTGCAGAATGAAAAAAAGTTGGTAATAAGCTGGTTGACTGCAAAGAGACTCGGGGGAGGGGGGGGATTTTACAGATATGGATACAAATACAATTATTAGCATAGTAATCTTTATCATATGAACAAGGAATGCACTGACAGCTACACTGTAGTATTAGCGTGTAACATCTGCTTTCCAGATCCCATGCTGTGCCATTTCAGCTGAAGCCAGCAGAAATACAAGTATTTTATCTGATGTGAAGACAAAGGCTGCACCCAGGCTGCATGTCTTCGTTCCCTGAATAGCTGCTTATATCTCATTTTCCTGGAAAATGAAATATGTTTGTGTCTGTTCTCGGATGAAACTCAGATCTGACAGCAATACGGAAAATACATGTGCACAAAAGAGCAAAGACAAAATATGTCACCTATTTTTGTACCTGTGCTGCTTCTTTCCGCACATTTTGTTCAGAGTATTTGTCCATGAGCTTTGACTGAATTCAGGAGTCTCCACAAATATCATTCAAGTGTTCCGCTGTCTTTTTATTTTTTGGCTTGTTATACTGCCTGCTAGCACAGTCAAACTGCCAAACTGACTGAGCTGATAGTAATCGCCATAGTAACACCGACCAATTAAGATGTAAGCCTTCATGTACAGAGAAGGCCTTACCTTCCCTTAGAATACAGGCTGCCTATAAGTGGGGTTGTGTTATCTTCACAAAAATCTGATCGAGATACTCGCAACTTTGTAGTTGTACATTTTCTGAAAGCTTTGCGAGTTGTGAGGTAAGTCTGATGGGTTTGAAAATGTTAGGTGGCATTATTTTTGAATTTTTTTACCTGCTCTTAGCATGACACTGAAATGCAGAAAAAGCTATATAGAACAAGGGGACATCTGTTTTTATTGTCAGTCATCTAGCAACAGTGTTCTTCCAACTTAAACCACACATATACATATACAGCGTGTACAGAGAAAAATGTAATGACTGCATACTATAAACCAGAGCAGAGTGTGCTGCTCTGTGGCTCTGAAGAGAGACACAGCATCCCTGCTTTGTCTAGGTTGCAAAAAATTGCAAAAAGTTTGTAACGTGTGTAGTTGTTCATTATCAAAATCTGTGTTGCCCGTTCCCAACCTTATACATGAATATTTACCACCACCATCAATCCCAAGTATTTCTATTGGCTTGAAATTTCACATTTGCGTTTGCATGAACTTGGGTAGACGCTCCATATTCATGCGCCATCTTGAAATACGTTAGCCGGTAAGGGACATACAGGACATACTGCTCCGCCTTTCGCGTTTTCGCTGTCACATGATAAACTCACAGGTGCTGCTAATGCTGCTAATGGGTATCGTAGCTTCCCGTCCCCGGCAAGGGGACGAAGGAAACATGGAGGACCACACGTATTCAAAATCCACATTTCAGGAACAGTCTTCTTCATCGCCCAGAAAAAGAAAAAGGATAATGAAAAGAGCAAGAGCTTTTTGAAGCGTGAAGGCTGCCGTAGCTGTAATATGTACTTTGAAGTGCGTGGTGCGAGAGAGTTGATTGCGATATATGATCTCAATGCTAGATGGAAGAAATTCCTACACATTGGACCTTTAAGTAAAACGTTAAAGGTTAAAGCATACACAGAAAAAACAAATGTGTCCTCTGCATGTAACCCATCCTATGTATAGGATGTATGGGCCAACTGCACTCCTAACCTACAGGTTTTATTGGTGGTGGGAGGAAAACATTTGGAGGAGGCATTTGCAGGAAACTCACGCAAACACCGGGAGAACCTGCAAACTGCTAACCACTGAGCCACTGTGGTAGTAAAGCAATAATACCACCTTATCAGCGAATACAGACTTTAGTTTGGCTTGTTTTATAAATGTGTATTGCCTCAGGGGCCCTTCATTTTCATGGCTAAAATTAGGCTCTCTCATGTCAAACTTGTATTGCTAAGCAAACCAAATCAGAATCCCATTAATTGCAGAGTGCTATTTATTATCAAAACTGGCATTTTCTTTAAGAAAGTGGGGCCTTGCCAAAAAAATAAAAATAGCGGTTGCTTAACATGCTCAGTTGTGCAGGTATTTTTTACGTCAAATACCAATGAGGCCCTTAACATTTTACCCTGACACCCAAAAACACAAGGACACCATGCAGGATTTATTTTTCTACCTTTTACTTTTCATAAGATTTCATGCTGGTGTTTCCTGACCCCAGATTGAAAACCTCTGGCGGCTCAAGCCACAAGCTTGTGGGTGATGAGCTCCCTAAGAGCTCATCCAGTCTGCCAGTTGAGTGCAGTATTGAAGAGGTAGGAGCCAAAAGTAGCAGTTAGCTGAGCCTTTATTTATGAAAGGGGATTTTCTCTCCTCATGTTAAGTAGCTGGCAGAACAGCAGCTAAAGCAAAGCACTAATACTTCCTTCCTCCCTCTATTCCAATGTGCTGTAGGAACTTGAAACTAAAGGACATTGGGTACCAGCCCAGCCGTGTTTTTGGCTGATGTCTTAATACTCTTTACATTATAGACCACATTGATATTCTGACTCATACTAAAATAACAGTACAGCAGAAACAAGCTGCCAACAAGTGTGGTGCTGAAACTAGGCCTGGCAAACTCGATTCCTTTTAAGGATTCATGTTATTCTGAGTCACTCACTAAACTGATCCGGATTATGCAAGTCACTTGAGTCAGTATTGATAAGCGAGCTTGCAATGTTTCAGACTGTCTGCTCGACCTAATTGCATTTTAACTTACTACATTTATACACCAAACCTACAGTAGGCATAGCTAGGCTATGTGCAGAACAGTGTATGTTATTTCAGAAGTGAAAGAATGGCTTTTGTTGTGGATTTGCTTCACCCTGAGCTCGAGGAGAGACCTCACTCATCTGCTACAGATCCACTTATAGCCGGCTGATTTGCGCGATTGACTGACTCAGGCGAGAACTCACGAGTCATCGACAACTCATGAGTCATCGAGGACTCATGAGTCACGAGAGAGAGCCATGGTATGCAAGCTTGCAATGTTTCCGGCTCTGAGTCTGCGGGTCGGGAAGTTCCTATAACTTGTCTCGGACAGTCTCTCTGCTCACTCAGTCACTTGAGTTGACTTGTGGAGTTGTGGTTGCCTACGAAATTGTAAGTTATAAAGCTTTTGGCAGCTAAGATGGCTAGGACTAGTAGTAGCTAATGTTGCAAGAGGTTTGTGTGTGAGACTCGCGGCTCATGGGTCAATTTAAAGACTCGGGTGAAAGATCCGAGTGAATGACGACTCTAACAGGTTTAGCTGAAACTTTCCATACCAGCCTCACATTTTATCAATCCAAAAATGTATTCAATCCCCTCCCTCACTGACTCTGCTCATGGTATTGTAAAAGGTTTGCTATAGTGACCTTCAAAGTAAACTGGTAATCATACGCTCCTTCAAAATCCTCTGCAATCTCTTTCCCTGCTTTGATTCTGCTTATTTCTTCTTCCTGTGTCTCCCTTTATTTCTGCTTGTGTCTCTGTTCTTATGTGTCCTCATGAAGCAGGTTGTCAAACTCTTTATGGGGAAGTTGACTAACAATGTCTTCTTATTAGAAACAGCATCCTGGGGGAATACTTGCAGAATTGACAGGATTGCACATATCCAATGCACTGTCCTTGGCATTGCCATGGCTTGCATTGTGCACTGTCTTGCTCCAGTGACCATTGAGCTTCTGGGGTTTAAGAGCTTGGCTCAAGAGCAGGTCAATAATAAACATTAGGCTCGTTCAAGGTGAGCCAGGCCTGTGCAGAATCGATCACCGGCGATCGCCGGCCAATGCATGCCGGTTAGAGTTTTCTCCGACTTGATCATGACCTGCTCTGACATCATGCACACGTGATCACGAGATCACGAGATGCCGAGATCACGGCGGCCACAGTTTTGAGAAGCAGCGCAGTTGCTTTCCACCAACTGGAAGACCTAGGGCATGACGGGAAACGCCTGACTCTCAGCTGATCTAACATCTGATTGGTTCAGAATCAACTCAACATGATGATGTTTAATATAAACTTTTTATTCTTATTGATTTGTCTGATTTAAAGGCTTATTCTGTACAGAACACATGTTGTGTGGCTGATGGTGGCGTTTAAAAGTCAAGAGGGACTAAATCTGTTCCGATAACGGATCATCTCCAGTCTGTTGTCTATTAACATCAGCAACAGATCGCATGCAGAGAATTTTGACAGCAAGACTGTCATAATAAAAACAAACTGGAGACTCATATATGGGTCTGATAACATTTTAATAAATCGGAATCGGACCTAACAGGATGTGAGTGTTTCTGTGACTTCCTGTTCAGACTGAAGGCTTCTGGAAACCGCTGTAAACTGTCCGACTTGACCGCGGCTTTTTGTCACCGCCCCCGGCTCCTGCCGCCTGCTCTCGTCCACTTTACAGGCGAGGCGCAGTTCTTCTCCAACGAGCCTAATGATTGTAGTGTTGCTAAACTCGCACTCAAAAGAGTAAATGGTTAATGGCTAGACCAGAATGCACTGCAACTAAAAGATGTGTTTTAAAGATTTTCTATATTTCAGAATTAAAATTAATTTGTTTGAGTAGTGTTTTCTAATCTTATTTTTGCTTTATTTACTGTGAAACATAATCAATCTGTTAATTAATCTGGATGTCAGTGGATTTTTAAAAAGAGGGTTGATTTTTTTTCCAAAAGTTAAACAATTTACAAGTTCTGGGCCGATAAAAGGAGTCAACTAAACCAAACTAAAGTCAGGCTATAACAACTAAACATAAACTAAGTAGAACTGAAATGGCCTAAGTTACTGAACACACACAGGGGAACAAAAAATGGCAGCTCAAATTGAAACAAAGGGATAACCCAAAGACAAACACTAACATCTAAACTACAAATAAAATAAAGCAGGACAATTACTCTATCAGTATAGATATTTTAGCAATTAACTGTAACAGAAGCACCAACACATTAATATAGTCTAAAAAAAATAAACAAAATCTCTAAACTAGAAATCCCAATCCCCCCATGATGTGGCAGATAGTTGGTACATTCTGATTGGCCACTTCCTGTATTCAAGAGCTGTGCTTTTGAGGAAGCACCTTTAGCTTTGGCCTGACAAGATGTCCCTTCAGAAGCAGCAACCAGCAGAGCGGCACCTTCAGCACCTTCAGCACTGGTAAATTTAGATCAACTGTGTGGCAGCAGGCCTCTTGTACTTTAATATGAAAAATAACAACTTTTATATGCCAACATTAAATCCAGCTGAAAATCTGCTTTAACCAATCTGCTTTACTTCTCTTATTTTTCCCTGTAGTTTTGTCAGGGTCGTAACAATGTAACATGTGTTAAAGTATTGCCCCTGATTAATATGTGCAAAGGAGGAGTTGACATGTGTAGTAGTTACTCAGAAAGACTGATTGCAGTAACTTGATGTTATGTGACCAATGAATTATTTAATTCTCTTCTCAACCCTGTTCTCGACCTGTTTCGGTTTATAGACCGAGCTGCCAAGTTGTGACCCTGGTTGATCGCTGACGGACAGGATAGTTCCCCAGATCCCCATGAGCATACAGAGCGTCAAGAAACCATCAATATGAAATCGTTAGTTCTACAAATGGCTTGCACTTCAATAATCTGACTGGTGGATTCAATGCTGTGTCAAGTCCTGAAAAAGACTTTAACCAAGGGAAAAACAGTGCCTAGTAAGATTATATTTTCAGTTAAAGAATTATATGCATCCCAAGCACAAAAAGATTGGAAAACACAACAGACCTACTGTGCACTTTCCATACTGTAACAACTTTTTAACATATTATTATAAATCTATTTATCAACCGTAGCTCTCGGGTTCTATAAGAGTTGGCCTCACCCACTGAGAGGGCATGACCTCAGACTAAGAGGCAGACAGCACTGCATTGTCGTGGCTATAGATAGCTGTGTTCAGGAGTAAGACCCATCTGTTAAGCATGTGTTTTTTTCTGTATATAGAGAAAATATGTGTTTGTCTCTAATCCTACACATACGTCAGCATTCAGGAACACAACAAACATTGGTTACATAACGTACACTGTGGTTTTAACTATATGTTGCTGTTGCTAATCAAGGACTCAAAGCATTCTTTTGCAGAATCATTGCGTGTGTGTGTGTGTGTGTGTGTGTGTGTGTGTGTGTGTGTGTGTGTGTGTGTGTGTGTGTGTGTGTGTGTGTGTGTGTGTGTGTGTGTGTGTGTGTGTGTGTGTGTGTGTGTGTGTGTGTGTGTGTGTGTGTGGGTGGTAATCCTGCTGTATTAGTTTTGGCAATAGTGTCAAGTCATTGCTTTCACTCATTTTGAATTGAGAGCTATAACGGTAAAAAACAGTCAGGCATCCCTTTACAGCTTTTTAGCACTCTGAAGTGTTGATCCTACAAATGTCTCCTGCTGCAGTGACACACCTCCAGTATCTTAACATGTTAAAATAATGAGTGCTACCTCTTAAGTGGTGAAAACAATAGCATACAAACCTGTGTTTTTGTATTCCAAGGAAGTGGCTCTTAGAAAATACCTTAATCCTGTTTTGTTGTTTGTGTGCACACAACACTGTGGCTCAAGGAAGGTGGAAGGCATGACTCAAACATGGTACTGCCTGCCAGCTGTAGTCACACAATACACTTCTGGCTTATGTATAAATATAAACGTGTAGACAATTATGCAGCAGTAAAAGCAGGGATGCAAACGTATTTGAAAGCCCTTCACATTTATGTGCAGACACAGACAGTCACACTTATGACCAATAACTGGTAATGATGCTCATTTGGATGCCTGATGTTTGTCCTTTTTTATGTAAAGAGGCAATTTATGATCTGGATGGACAATCTTATTTTCTGAAATCCAACTTGATGCCTAATGTGATGCTCTACTGACAGTGAAAATCAGTGTTTGTGTGGTCACATGTGCAGTTTGTATGAGACTGTATGTGATGCATAGGTATATCTGTGCCATTTGGATCGGCTGGTTTAAACAGCTGAGGGTTAGAACTTTTCCAAGTACAGTCTTCTTGAAAGCCTCCAGATGCAATTCAAGCCAGTGCACACTATTTATTACAGTAGACTAATTTCACTTCACACTCGCTGCTGTGATTCATAAAAAAAAAAAAACTGGTCTTTTCTAATTAGAAGAGACAGGCATCCCATTGCGTTTTATCTATAATTCTCTGCTCCTGAAATTTATAACTTCCACAGCTCCTAACTGTCTTTAAAATCCTGCTTTTATAAACCACAGCACTGGTGCGATACAGGATCCACACAAAAATGGTCATGTTACAGATGCAATTTATTTGTCACACATATCTCAGATGTAGAGGTGCTCTGATGTATTTCAGTTAAAGTTAAGTCTCCCTTTTTTTGGTTTCAAAATCTGGCGATATAGAGTCTGGCTCCCCGGATGTACAATGCTGATATAAAGCCTGACATTCAACGTGTGGCTCACGTGCCGGATGTCAGGCTTTGTCCCTGCCCTTACGCTATCTCCGCTATCTATTTTGCAAGGCCACCGTTGCATCAGGGGCTAAGCACCACCCAAGACGAACGTGATTGGTTTAAATAAATAAACAACCAAGAGAGTTTTTCTCCTATCCCAGCGACTGCTAATAATCAGACATACAGCACCTTTTTGTAACACCACCAATACAGCTGACAAATTTACCTGACGCTTTAGCAGAGAGGACATCTCATCCGTCTAAAAACACATTTCCTCTCTCTTGCATGATTTCCTTGTGTCTCCCCATGCTTCCTCTGTGGGATGGACTAAGATGCAAGGAAGGGAAGCAAGTGAATGAAGTGTGGATGCAATTTAACGACATGGGACGTACCTACTGAGTCACACCTTCAATTCAAAATATTGAAGTGACACACCCACCCACACAGGCCTGCGTAGAGAGTGCCTCCCAAACACACAAATTATTTTATTGTCTGAATGTGTTCGTACGTAGCAAAACTGATCTGTTTTGAAAGGAGTCTCTTGACTGAACCGCTTTAACTTCCCTGTTCCTTGTTCTCAACCTCTCTCCCCCTCAGTCACTTTCTCCCCGTCCAGTCTCCCTCCATGCTTTTTCATCTTCTGCCTCTTTTCACCTTCCTGATTATCTCTCTGCTTCTGATCTTCTTCTTTCACCCCTGTATTTCTTTCCCTGGATCTTATTGTCCTTTGTTCACTTGCAGAAACATGTTTGCTAGAAAGGCAGCACTCGGTCTCTTCATCCTGCTAGCTCACTTGCTCCATAATGTTTACTGTTGCCTGTGGATGTAACGTGGGGTTGATGCAGCAGTCGGCTGCTTCTCCTGCAGCCTCAGCAACGTGTGTGTGTGTGTGTGTGTGTGTGTGTGTGTGTGTGTGTGTGTGTGTGTGTGTGTGTGTGTGTGTGTGTGTGTGTGTGTGTGTGTGTGTGTGTGTGTGTGTGTGTGTGTGTGTGTGTGTGTGTGTGTGTGTGTGTGTGTAACTATATTCACGAGGTCCAAAAACCAGGAGTCCAGTATACTTGTGGGGTCCGGACAGTTTTGTGGGGCCAAAATGCTGGTCCCCAAAACTTTAAAGGGCTGTTTGAGGGTTAATACTTGGTTTTAGGGTTAGAATTAGGTTATGGTGAGGGTAAGGGTTAAGGTTAGGCATTTAGTTGTAATGGTTAGGGTAAGGGGCTAGGGAATGCATTATGTCAATGACGGGTCCCCACAAAGATAGTGCCACAAACCTCTGTGTGTATTCAATAAATAAGCCCAATAGCAAAACGGCTTGAGAAAAGAGCTTTAATAAAATAATGAAATAAAATGATTTAGTCAGGAGTGAAAATAAGTCCTGCATGTCCTAGCCAGTTGGTTATCCCCTGCCATCTGAACACATCCATACCTACACCTTTACTCTATATGCACAACTAACACACACCTTTTTTCTGGTCGTTATCTTGCAAGCACACCTGCAAAAAAAAAAAGTAGGTGCGAAAGTAGTTTTAATTTATTACAGCAGAAAGTTGTAGAATCAAAGGTGAGGATTAAAAAACATAAATGGATGCCCTTTAATACATCGTCCGTTGCTCTATCTCTCTCCATCCAAATAGGTAGGCCTACAGGAAAGGTAAAAAAAAAAAGTTAACTTTTTTTTATGCTGTGCTTTTCCTTTTTTCTTCTCTTCACTGGCTTTAAAAAGTGGGCCAGCACTACAGAATTACTGCAAAACAGAGAGGGAGGGGCATATCGTGGAGGGAGGATGGAGGAGTAGAAAAATGTGAATGAGAGAGCTAAAGAAGCTAAGGAGAGACAGAGTGAGACAAACGGCAAGCTAAGTCAACCTCATCCAATGGGCTCATTTCCAATTAGCATGCTTGTTAACCCCACAGTTGTACGGCCTGTTTGATTGATTTCTACAGGAAGACGTTTTGTCAGTCACAAAACATTCAGCAAAATCTTATGAAGCTGAGGAGGGCTAATGCACACATGCACTGCACTGCAGTAAACAGTTTGCCCCGGTGGCTCAGCAGGATGCTGTGTATACATTACATGATAAACTCCACTGAAGTCCTATTAAAGGAAATAGATTGTATTTATATATTGCTTTCTCTAAAGTGCTTTTTATTCACTCTGTCATGCAATGTGCTGGCCTAACTATCAGGGGCAATTTGGGGTCGGTATCTTGCTCAAGGATACTTCACCGTGTGGACAGTAAGAGCCAGATCGAACCTCCATGTGATAAATGGACTACCTGCTCTACCATCCTATTACTGTAAGATGGACATTATGTCTACAATTTGTGGATCAGGGCCACATATCCCCCTTCCTATAAAAAAAAAGCTTAGGGAAGCAGCTGAAGTGCACTGTTTTTTAACGACGATGGGGCAGTTCACCAGACATATATTGCCAAATCATCTAATCATGTAACAATATTTTAGAGTAATATAGGTTTACTGTATGTTATAGTCTTTAATTTAAATTATTTCAACATTGTTTCTAAGAAACCCTTCAGTTTGTTACAGCAGATGACACTAATATTATGATACTGATGAGGCTCGCCCACCACATAGTTTGCGGTACAGATTGTGTTATCAGTTTTCTAAATGGGTAATCTTCTACTTATTGACAGTGGAGCACATGACATAATTTTAAGCTCTGTGATTCAATTCTCTACTTAAGTTTTTTTTTTTTTTTTATGTGCACAGGCTTGTACTGTTTGGATAGTTTCTAAAGCAGTTGTTCATCTTTTGTTGTTGTTTCATGCCCATCTAAGCATGGCCAGCTCTAATTAGCTAGCTTTGCTTGTACACAAAAATATCTAACTTTCACTTTAAGGACCCTGGACGATGCGTAGTAGGCTACATCATGACATAATGAATGTAGCAATGCACCAGCAAAAGACAGGGAAGAGGAAAACAGATTGCTGATGGAAATATGGATTAAAAAAATGCAGGTTTGTATTCAATAACTTGTCAATTAGTTTGAAGAGGTTCCTTTTTTCTGTGGGTTAGGGATAGGGCCTTGTGTAGCTTTAAGTGCTGTGCTCAATTATTCATTTCAAACATGTCCACAGTTACCACGGATGTAAATTAGCTGTATAGCTAACTCTGGTATAGGGCTTGTACTGTGCATGGTCCCTGACAAATAAACTAATAAACTAACTAAAACTTGTAAATGGCACTTTAGGTAAGTGTTTAACAAAACATTAGGTATGTTGAATTGATGGGTCTTTACCACAGCTTAGCTTCCTTATAAGGAAAATTGCAGTAATTAAAAGACAATTCCGGCGCAAAATGAACCTAGGGGTTAATAACATATGTGTACCAAGTCAAACGTTCTCTGGGATCTGTTTTCATGCTAATCGAATGCATCTCTAGCCTTAAAGTGTTCATATAATGCTCATTTTCAGGTTCATAATTGTATTTTGAGGTTGTACCAGAATAGGTTTATATGGTTTACTTTTCAAAAAACACCATATTTTTGTTGTACTGTACATTGCTGCAGCTCCTCTTAAGACCCTGTGTGTTGAGCTCTCTGTTTTAGCTACAGAGTGAGGCATCACACTTCTATCCCATCTTTGTTGGGAGTCGCACATGCACAGTAGCTAGTTAAGGACTACTAGCTAGAAGCTAGCACTGCTAGCGGTTAACCACCTCGTTCTCAATGGCAAAACACTGCTACAACATTATAGAACTACTTGCATGTCCCTCGTCTGCAGGTATTCCACGCAAAGAAAAAGATAGATTATGAAGACAGTAGCATTAATGTTTACATGAGGGTGCCATCTTGGAAAACAGTCATGAGCAGTCGAACGACGAATGCTGTGTCTTTATAATCTATCTTTTTAATAAACGGTCACTTACAAAGTTCTCAATGCTTCGGTTTACATGTAGGGACCCGCATTATGCTACCGTTGAAGTGTGGTGCTGTTTTGAGCCTTGTTAGTGGTATAAAATAATGATTTACCATCTGCCCCAAAAGCTAGCGTTAGCAGCTAACCACCAGTTTGTTATTAACCCTTAGGTTCATTTTGCACCAGAATTATCCTTTAAGTATTTATCATATACATGTTTGTCACAAAGTGCTTACTGGCTAAAATAAAAAAAACTGTGCATATAATATAGATTGTGACTAATCCAGCTGCTCCGTGTGTATGCAGGCTATCTTGTATGATTGCGCCCTTGTGTGACATATTCAACCAATGTATTCTATGATTTAGTATGCTTTGTAATTCTGCAGTTGTGCTCAAATGTGCCGCAGCCCTAAAAAGGTTAAGGACCATTTGAAACTGGGACAGCGCAGCATACAAATAGCCTTCTGTGAGTTTTATGGTTTTTTTTTTCTGCTCCATAGAGTCTCGTTCTTCGGTCCAAAAGAAAGGTGTCTGCTCAGTGCCAGAGAGGAGTCAAGGACAGTGGTGGCTCACAACGTGTGCTAATTCTGGTGGGAATTCTAAAACAGTCACTTTTGGTCATTTATGTAATCCCAGTAAACACTTGAATGTGACTGCACAACAGCCTTTCGCACTGTGCCTAACAACACCTCTGAGTGCTACTATTGCTATAAATGACAGTGTGTTATGGCTCATTGCTTCATATTTAAAAGGACATAATGTGCGGACTGGGGTATTGTAAAAGGCCAGTTAAATGAAAGGAGCATTGTTATGAAGGAAAATTATGTAAAGAAGCAACCTAAACAGAATAAAGTGGATCCTCAACTGTTTCAAAGATGAACCTGAGCATGATGGTGATTCTTTGTCTTAATTACATGCAACGTCTATGTTCTTCTATGCTGCTCCCCTCCTCTTCACATTAGAGGATGGATACCCGAACCGAGCCCGGCGGGACCCGGCAGGACCCGGCGGGCCGGGCCGGGTTCGGACAGATATTTAGAAATGATGTTCGGGTCGGGCTCGGTCACATCAGCGCAATAAGGCATTGAACATTTTAAATTAAACGGCTTATTAACGTGCGCTTGTTGCTCTGTGTGCGCTGATGCGCTCATCTGTTGACATTTCCAAATGCCTTCCTACAGTTGCTTAATAAAAGCTTTTCACACAAACAAACGTACATTAGTGTCATCAGTATGAGGAAAAAAATGAGATTTTAACTGTCGGGCCCGGGTCGGGCTCAGACATAAATATCTGAATGCCTGTCGGGCGAAGGCCAGGCTCAGTTACTGCTCTGTCGTACACGGGCCGGGCTCGGACAGAAAAACTAGGCCCGATTTGCACGCTACTTCACATCACACCTCAGTGTCCCTACAAGATGCAAGACCAAAAGTTTGTTTTCTTTAAAACAAATGTTTTTAAATAGATACATTTACTAACAGCAATCCTCAACCACTAAGAAGTGCATGAAGCAGATTATTTACACTCTTGCATGACATAATTTGCTTTAAATTTTTTTATTGACAGCTGAGGCCTGTAAATATAAAATCATCTAATTTGTAGTCAGGACTGCGTCAGATGAAGGACGATATTTTGATTTGACCAAGTTATCAAGACTTGCCTCACCAGAATTCATCATTTGCTAAAAAATAAAAAAAATGCATGTGGTTTGAACAAGGATATAAATCAGCTTTGTATCTAATTACGTTCATATTGGACTTGACTTTCATGCAGGATACTGGATTCATTTTTATTAAACATAACTTTGATTTATTGTCAATGAAGATGCACAAGCAGCATGCCAGTGTTGTCTGTGGCAAAAAAGTGCAAAGTATGTGTCATTCAGTACGTTTACATGCACATAATATTCCGGGTTCCTAATTCCGAAAAAGACGATATTCCGACTAAGCTGTTTACATGGCTGATGAAAGTGATTAGCTATTCCACTTATATTCCCGTATACATGTAGCCATGCAAAACAGGATTTTTTGGACCGTTCGAACACAGCCTCCTCATTCATTCATTCCTTCAACCAGCTTCTCGAAAAGGTCTGCATAGCAATGTATGTGAATATCCTAAAACCTGTTGATATCCAAGTCTTTGATAATGTTCAAAAGTAGCTGTGTTTTTCCTTCTTATCGGGCCTGCAGCCTTGCAAACTGTTGGCTGGTTGGTTTGTTTACAGCAACCATAGCAACACACAGAGCTGACAATAAGCCTGCAATGGAAACCCCGATTGAAACGCATATTACCAATGCGCCGTATACATGTCCAAACAACGCATCTAAAACCTGAATAATACCGGAATATCCCACATGTCTTAATCGGAAAATGATATTTTCGGAAAAAGTCCTTATTTGGAATATCCAACCAGAATATGCTGTTTACATGACCTGTATCAAATTCCGAATATTGTCATATTCTGATCATGGAATATTGGTGTGCATGTAAATGTATAGCCTACTGACTGTTGTGTCTTTAAACCCAGTCATAATTGTGATCTTAATCTTTCACAAACCTTAAACAAACAACCTTATATCATTAAAGGAATATAACCTATTGAAATGATCAACATCAATATGTGGGTAACCAAGTTATTGTCCCTTTGGTACGGAGAACATGAAATGCTGGTCTAGTCCCACTAAAGCATCTGAACCAAGACAGAACAAACCGCTTTAAAATGCCACTCAAGAAGCATTGTAGCTGTTACACAATATGTAAAATTCCATCATGTTGTTCTGTAGTTTAACCTTTAGGTATTAGTGGACTCTTGTTCCTTCTCTAATATATAGGCCCTACCATTAGATGTATAAAGGAGGGCTTCTCGGCCAATCGCCTGTGAATAAATCCATTTGTAGAATCCCAAAAGTGCATACTTGAGAGGTAAGGACCCATTTATAGAGCAGCTATTATGTAACGATGCTCATCAGCAGCTTGGGGAAAGTGCTGGTCATGACTCTTACTGTTGCTAAGAGACTTTGAAAACTATTTTGTAGTCCAGCACCTGTTTTTCTAAAGATGAACTGTTTTGAAATGCTTTTTCCCCACCGTGCAGCAATTTTCATCTGAGAATGGTTATTCATCACCCACGGCAGTTGCTACCGTCGCAGATGATGAAAGTAGTCCTCAGATGTTTTTGAAAAAGAAACCATTTTTTTTTTTTTTTTTTTTATTTACAAATTTGACCTATTTTATTTTATCAAGACTACAAATGTTCTCATAGAGGGTGACTTATTTAGGTCCCCAACTGGCTATGAAAGCCTGGCAAGAGAAGGGAGTTTGTGGAGCTCTGTTCTTCGGTGGCCAACATCTTTGGAAAACACATGCAAATAGACAAAACACAAGCAAATTAAGAAAACAACTTCATTAATTTGACAACACATGTGCAGCATTTAGCAAACACGCCGCAAATACTCACAACACAACCAAATACATAGACGCGCTGCAAATACAGAAACGATGCAAAATTAAAAGCACTCAAACTCTGAAAATAACAGAAAAATGCTGCATCCAGTTTACACAACAGAAGGCGAGGTATGTCAGAGAGAGTGGATCATTTGTTTTCCTAATTGTTTTATTATTATGAACACATATACGCTACAGGAATTTAGACAGTAAATAATTGAACTTCAACTGAGGCCAAACATTACTGGGTTTTTATGTGCTACCAGGTAAAAAAAACACATACTTGTTAAAGTAAGCAATTAGACCATAGCTAAGGTTACATTCTTAAGATCTGGGTTAGGCATGTTAAAATGTTGGCTGCTATTATTTACTTCATCCAAAATAAAAGTTGAACAAAATAGTCCACCAACTGCTTTTAAAGTACCAGGTTAACTAGATATAATATTATATATGTATATCTTTTAGCTGGCTAATATTAGCCTGGATAGGTTAAACGGAAATTAAGTAACTTTTACTAAACAGAAGCCACTGCAGCAATTACATTATGATGGCAAATTCCTTTTATTTCATTCAAAGCATTCAAAGAGGTGTGTGTGTGTGTGTGTGTGTGTGTGTGTGTGTGTGTGTGTGTGTGTGTGTGTGTGTGTGTGTGTGTGTGTGTGTGTGTGATGTCCACTGTGATTAGCACTTGTGTAAATGTCAACCTTCTTCGTAATACAGGTAATGAACAAAGCTCTGGATCCTAAGGGAAGAGAAAGGCAGAATGAGAGAGAGAAGGGAATAAAAAAAGAGGAGTGGAAAAGGTGGAAATTGCGAGAGGAAGCAAGGAAAGGAAAATATGAAGTGTAGGAGGGAGATGAGAACGGAGGGGACGGGGAAGAATGAATGTTTCCCCCGATAAGAGTAAAATGTAGGAGAGGAGGGGGAAGTGAGGAGAGGAAGCCAATGGAGAGAATGGGCGTGGAAAAGAAGGAAGGAGAAGAGGTTAGAAAAGGGCAGGATGATAAAAAGCAATCTACGAAAGGGGAAAGAGAATTGTGGAGAGAAGGAAGGAGGAGAGAAAGATAGGAAAGATGATCAGACAAAAACAGAAAATAAGGTAGGAGGAGATGAAAGGAAAGGAGAAAGAAAATGGATGCTGTAAAGGTTAGATAAAGAGAAAAGAGAGAACGATGAATGGAAAGGAGGATGAAAATGCAGGACAGGAGATTGATGTTCTTTTAACATGCTGCAACAGCGAACATTGCCCAAATACTTTTTGTATTACTAAACTCATTCAGGAGAACATCTGTCATCAATGGAGACATATTGCTTTTTCATTGTTTGTTCCAGTCATGACAATTAAAATAGTTTATGTCCCATTATTCATTTGTTCCTTACTATTGTCCATTTTTTCAGTACTTCCTTCCTTCATTTCTGTCTTCTACAACATACTTTCTTTCCTTGTTCTTTTGCTTTTTCATCCTGTTTGTTATACTGCATTATTGATTCTTTCCATCATCCTATAATTTTACTCTTCCTTTATTTCTCTCTATCACTTTGTCATTTGGTCCTTCTTTTTGTCCGACAGTACATTTCTTCCAGTTATCCTATACCTGCCTCTTTTTTTCTTGTCATTCATGTTCTCACGCCTTCATTACTTTCTTCCTCTCATACTTGTCTTTCTTTCTTTGCAAAGTTCCCCCTATTTATTTATGGAAAATAAATCCATTGGATTTGATTTCTGACAGGCTTTACTTGTAGCTGAAGCGTGTTTCATTCCTTCCTGCCCTCATATCAGCTCTATTGTTAACTGGGCTGCACTGCACCTGCACTGCATCAGTCTTTTCTCTCCTTTCTGCTCTGCTCCCCTCTCTTTCCTTTTGATCTGTTCTTTTCTGCTCCGCACAGCTCCGCTCTTTTCATGTTACATCATCACTATGGTGTTTTTTTTTTTTTTTCCCCTGCTGCCTTTTTTTTTTTTTTTGTAATTGGCCTTTTAGGAATGATAAACTATAGGTTGATTCTAACCTATAGGTTTGTTTTTCTTTTCGTCCGTTAGGATGTTTTGATTTTGGAATCATGGCTTTAGGGCAAAACACAACAACTACTGCAACCCTTACACTACGGAATCATCTATTCAATTCACTGTGAGCATGGTTTTTGCTCTTTTACATTTGCGTGTTAACATTATTTGGATATATCAAAGTTTTCAGTGGTCTGACTTCTTTATGAATAAAAGGGATTTTTTTAATTATTTCTTTTACTTTTACTGATTAAACCATTAGATAAATAGGGTGCTTAGGAATTATTCCTAAACTCCAGCATAACTGATGCTCCTTTGGACAGACTTTGACGATAATTCTAAATCTGCAGACTTTTTTTTTTTTTTTTATCAAACTCCTTGTATAATTCAGAATGAAGAAGACATCTGCTCTGTAATTTCCTTCATATGTCATCTTTTTGTGAAGTTGTTTTGCTTCTGCTGCAGAATGTCCAGCTGTTCGTTTTTGTCAATGGCGTGAAGTACTCACTTTCTGAATTGCTGTATTGGATTAGCAAAACAGTGGAAACAGCTCCAACTATTTCAATAAAAATATTGGGTGGGAATATTGGTGTTTTGAGCATCACCTAGATGCCCGTATTATTTTCTTCACGTTCTGCTCTGCTCTGTGTCATCCTTAGTTTATTGTATTGCAGTAAGTACTGCAGTACATTATTACATGTCACTGAAGTTGTACCTCGTACAACTTTCATGTACCAACATTTTTTTTAATTGATTGATTGATTAATTGATCTGGCTCCACGGAGTGCTACTGTTATGTTGCACTGTTTTTACTGAAGCCCAGGGCTACTGGAAAGGAGAAGAGAGGGAAAGGAAGGAGGAGGAGAGGAAAAAGAGAGGAGCCCAGGGCTATTTTTTTTTAGATCAGCTCCTCCCCCCTCCAAAAAAGTTTCCTTATTTTAGGCTGACCCCAATAACAAAAGAGTGGCTGCAGGTGAGACAGGTTGGGAGGGAGAAAGAAAGAGGAATGATTGTTCTTTCCTGGCATCAGCACAGTCCTAATTCATGTGATACAAAGATATGGGATGCATTTGGGCCTTTTTTAGTGTAAGATTAGTAGAAGATTTTTGCTTCTGTATGTGGAAGTGTTTGTAAGTCTTGGTGCTCCTACATTCTGTCTCTCTCACACACACACACACACACACACACACACAAACACAAACACTTTAGTGTCTGTGTTGCTTCAAAATGAATGAACTTGACACTTTGTTGGTTAAACCAACCTATCTTGACAGCTCTAGTAGACATCATGGAAAGAGGACTGTGTGTGTGTGTGTGTGTGTGTGTGTGTGTGTGTGTGTGTGTGTGTGTGTGTGTGTGTGTGTGTGTGTGTGTGTGTGTGTGTGTGTGTGTGTGTGTGTGTGTGTGTGTGTGTGGTAACAGTTGTCTTTCCCTGAGGCCTAACCCATTAAAAGTTTAATCACCAAAAGGTCAAGGTTCATGTTGTCTAAAACAACCAACACAAACGGAGTTTAAATGACCTCTAATGACCTTGTCACTGTGCCATCAGCTAAACCTGTTTGAGTCGTGATTCACTCCGATCTTTCACCCGAGACTTTAAATTGACTCACGAACCGCGAGTCTCTAGTATCATTAACCCGGATCAGTTGAGTCCTACTACTATTCAATCTAAAATGATAACAGCGCCACACACAAACATTGCTAACATTAGCTATTACTATAAGGTGACCAGATTTCTGAGACAAAATCCGGGGACATTTTCAGTTCAGAAGCGCAAATACCTCCTAAACAGGTAATGTTTTTATCTTTGTAAACTTTAAACGGGAAAACTGCCCCAGGGGCCTCACTAGACCTAGAGCTGCACTGGGGCACAAGCCCCCCTGGGGGATCCATGGGCATGCTCCCCTGTAAGAAAATGTTGTCTATTTTAACGTTTAAATGCATCAATCTGGTGCACTTTGAAAAGAAATTCAGATGTTAGATTTGATTATTCTTACTATGGATGGACATATTTGTGCTGTAGCCTGAACTATTTTGCACTTCAGAATTGTAACCATACACACACAGGCAGGTGGAATAGTTTTTTCTTCATATTTTTACATTAATGTCACTAGGAAGCATACCAGTAGAAATATATATTCATATTTGTAAGTGGAATATATATACATATATAAGTAAGTGGGATTGTCTGGAATCTAGCAATATAATGGGATACATGGGATACACTGGCTAAATAATTTACAAAAATGTCTGTGCTGACAAAAATAGTTTACATGAGAATAAATGATAATGTTGGCCCAAAGTTGGAGACCATGTAGAAATTGTCTTGCAATTTTAAAACTGGATTACCTTTCCTTTTTATTCTTTCACTTCTGAAATAACATAAAATGTTCTGCACGTAGCCTAGCTAGGCCTACTGTAGGTTTGGTGTATAAATGTAGTATGTTAAAATGCAATTAGGTCGAGCAGACAGTCTGAAACATTGCAAGCTCGCCTCGGCTCACCTATCAATACTGACTCAAGTGACTTGCACACCCCGGATCAGTTTAGTGAGGGACTCAGATTAACCTGAAGCCTTAAAAGGAATCGAGTTTTCCAGGCCTAGCCATCAGTCCAATATGGTTAACATTCTTTATAAATGCAAGTCATGGTTCAAATACAGTATATGGTTGGATGTCTGGTTCTCTGATTTTCTGCCGTAGAGAAAAAAGGAGAGGATGAGTGTATACTGTTAGGTGTGTGTGTGTGTGTGTGTGTGTGTGTGTGTGTGTGTGTGTGTGTGTGTGTGTGTGTGTGTGTGGATTTAAGAACACAGCAGACTGCAAGATGGTCTCTCCTCACAGCTGATGTCTGATACTCTCCCCTCTTTCATTTCACCTCTGTTATGGTTTTCCTCTCTTGACATTTCAAACTAATTCAGTTCGGCAGACTGATCATCACTGCCCTACAGAAACCTCACCACTCAGCAAGCACAACCTTTCAGCAAAGCTTCTAATTTCTCTCATGGATTCCCATAGATTTCTGTTATTTTTTACAGTTTTCTTTTTCTTTTTAATGTTATGCAACTGGAGCTTGTCGAAACATCATTATGCCTCATCTAAATTTGACAAACAATAGTGACAGGAACCTTTGGATGAATCAAAACTCCAGTACACTTATTTGTGTTTGACTGTGTCCAGACTTTGTCATGCATGTTTTGCACCTGTCCCGAGCCAATCAACCGGCCTCACAACCGGCACAGAGGGAGGGAACCACAACCATGTCTGCTCATGTCGCCCAAGACAAATGCACTGCAGGGCCTTTTATCATATCCCCACACAGGAACACTGGTTACATAATTTTAATTACCTACAGTACCTAATCGTGTCTTAAAATGTAACAAGATGTGGTTTTGTTGCTGCCTTCTAAAATGACACATAATTAGTGTTGTCTAATGTGACGCTGGACAACATTGTTTCTCTGTGCCTTTTAAACGTTTTTCTATGACAGGCAGAGAAATCATTTGTTTAAAATTAGGGAAATATTGCAGTCATGATTGTTTTTTTTGTTTTTTAAAGCAACAACATTGACTTTGGTAGAAATCACACATGTTGACTCCTCTATCCACCGTGGCAATAACAAAGATGTGATAGACATGGGTTAAAATTTGCACGCAATCCCTGTCGGGTAAAAGTACATATACTGTAGTTCACCTGACGAATTTAAACAAAGAACAAATGTTTTTTCTTGTCTCATACTGGTGTTTTTCACAAACTGGATAAGGGAACCCAGAATGAAGTTTAGTAGGTCAAAATGGTGACTAGCTTGAAGGTGATGCTTAAATTGAATCCTTTTGTTGTTTTTCTTTTTTTTGTGCCGATTGCCATTTTACACATGGTTCTGCATATTTTGGGCATAAGAGGCACACAGAGCTGTCAACATTAGGCCCCATTGGGGTTGTGTTCTCCTAAAGGTACTGTGAGCGAAATTGTTTGAGTGCAGCTTCCTTCCAGTTTTGCACCTGATTATTCAAGACTATTTGATGAAGTTGATTATGTATCTCAAGATTGTCATAATACCACAGGCACAACCAAAATGTCACTTTATTATTATTAAGTTGGCTGTGCATCTCCCACTTTTGTTTTGGCCTATGAGCCGGTTGTAACCGTCACGGCCTATAGATGTCATTAACTGGGTAAAATACTGGTGTCCTGACAGCTGTTACCCCCATTTTCATCTGCACACTACTTCTGTTAAAGGTTCATAACGTCACATTTTACTGGGGACATGTGCAGACACATTTATATGGCATAGTGGATATGACACATGCCTATGGTGTGAGAGACCTGGTTTCGATTCCCACTGCAATATTTAGCATACATCAACACACTTAACCTTAACCTAGATGCTCCAGAGGCGAACAACCTCTGACATCTATAGCAATTGTATGTGTGAGACACAGATATATGCTGAATGACTCAGCATAGTGATGGTAGATGTCCCTCTTGGCGAGATTACTCACCTCCAGCGTGTGTGTGTGTGTGTGTGTGTGTGTGTGTGTGTGTGTGTGTGTGTGTTCAACTATATTCGATTATGGTTAGGGTTAAGCATTTAGTTGTGATGGTTAAGGTTAGGGCAAGAGGCTAGGGAATGCATTATGTCAATGATGGGTCCCCACATAGTGCCACAAATGTGTGTGTGTGTGTGTAAATATGACTGTCTCCATGCAAATATGAGATGACATAAACAACTCTCCAGCATGTAAAGAATCATTGGCTGTGTGTGTGTGTGTGTGTGTGTGTGTGTGTGTGTGTGTGTGTGTGTGTGTGTGTGTGTGTGTGTGTGTGTGTGTGTGTGTGTGTGTGTGTGTGTGTGTGTGTGTGTGTGTGTGTGTGTGTGTGTGTCTATCAATAGCTGCTCGTTCCCAGCTCCATCAACTCTAACTGGTTACGCTATTGACACATGTGGCGACTTACTAGTGGCAACATGGCAAACACAGCTACCGCTAAATTAACAAGAGGTGGTTGGAAGTGATTTATATTCTCTCATCCATTATTTACTTCCTTTTCTTCCCTTTTGGAGATTAAACACCAAACAAAGACAGATTTTTATCTAAACTGGGAAATAACATTTCTGATATGGATTAAATAAAATTATACAATACATTGTTCATTCTTTGTTACCTACTGTATTTCCATAGGTCAGTAGTATGTAAATATGATAATTTAGGTTTGAATTTCAGTCACATTAGACCAATTTGTATATTCTAAATTTTGAAGGCAATCAACAGTCTGCTTGCAGACTTGATGCACAGTCAATAAATTAACCAGAGGAGAGCAATAGTTGGACAGACCTGTGATAGGTTTTTAAAGGCTATGTAAAAGAACATGCAGTTAATCAGACTTTCATCTAAAAGTTGGAAACTATATTCATACCTTAAAGTGGCTATATGTAAGTTTTTGTTGATTCTAGTGACCGCTTTGGACAAAAGCGCTAGTGTTTTTACCACACTTGCTGCCGTAAAGGTCTTTTCTTTACGGTGCTTTAATGCCCACTGTATTACCGAGTTAGCGTTACCAGGAGGTCATAGAGTCGCGATGAATGTTTTGCTCAGACAGAAAATCATTAATTTACAATAAGAGAATACGTTACAGATGTATCATTGTATTTCAGGTGCTGCATACGGTAAATTAGCCTAATTTGGATGAACAACGTCATCGCTGTCACTGTGTCACCAGCCAAAGCATTAAGAGATTGTTGTAGCAACCAACAGTAATAATAACAAAGATTCATATAGCGCATTTCATGAAACCCATGGACGCTTTACACAAGTACAGGGGGACAAGGGGAAAGAAAATAGTAGGCCAACACAAACACACGGACTGAAAAGAAATAAAAACCGGGCGCTAAATGGAAGGGGGGCGTAATTTAATGTCGGCTACTGATGTACAACCACATCGCGCATTGTAAAGTTATTTTATGAATGAAATAGACATATTCCATTCCTGAGGGCCAATTCGGGGTCAGTTTTGAATCATTTACAATCCCGTCGTCTCCATCTGTTGAAAGCCCGACCGAAGTTGACTTGCGTTTTTGCCCATCGTCACTTTCTCTTTCCCTTTTAACTTTTTTGTTGTTCTTCGCTTAATTTCCTTCTTTTCTGTGATGGTCCTGCCCCAGTATCAGCCATAACTATAGCAGATAACTTCTAAAATAACATTAAAATACAACTACCCCTAGTCTATAAAAAGAAATCTTCTGCTACCTTTCACCTAGCTGGATATGCTAACACAGGCTTTTCTGGTATTGCAACTTTCCAAGGTCATGCTGACTTCCCACAGAGATTGGCCAGGTTGCTTAGGTGTGGAGATGGCTAGAGCTTAAAGTGCTCGGCAAATTCTCTTCTCTGCCTTCTGTTTTTTACCTTACTACTTCCACCGTCCATCTGGGTTCTCTGTGCAACTACAGCACCAATTGCAAATTTGAACAAACTTTGGATCAAGTTACAAACAGTAGCCAGGATAGATCATCTTAGCATCTTGGCTGTCTTGCTTGTGCATACTGTAGTATGGTCACCCTTTACACATAATTTAATAAAACACTCTACTTCTGCTGTGATGGTGATTTATCTGTAACTGGCCACTTTATGTAACATGTTATGTAGTTGCCTACAGTGAGACTTTAGTATGAGTAACAAGTGCATAGGTGGCTTTTTTTGACCTAGATGTCCAGAAGAATCACAGCACTGAGGTTTAATCTGAAGTGTAAGATGCTCCTTGAGGACAATGTCTTAACACTGCAGAATATTTCCCCTCTGGCATTTTATGCATCATTGTGCACCATTGTGATGTTACAATTGTGTGCTTGTATGCACACAGGTGTGAGTGGGTGTGTTTGTTAGTAATAGAGCAAGACTTAAGAATATTTATATAAGAATGTGGGCTTCTTTTATATAGTGCATGTTCCTATTGTTATTCCTTGTGTGTGTGTGTGTGTGTGTGTGTGTGTGTGTGTGTGTGTGTGTGTGTGTGTGTGTGTGTGTGTGTGTGTGTGTGTGTGTGTGTGTGTGTGTGTGTGTGTGTGTGTGTGTGTCTTGTTTAACTACATTTGTGGGGTCCAAAAACCGGGAATACAGTACACTTGTGGGGTCCGGACTGCTTTGTGGGGCCAAAATCCTGGACCTCACAACTTTAAAGGGCTGTTTGAGGGTTAAGACTTGATTTTAGGATTAGGGTTAGAATACGGTTAGGGTGAGGGTAAGGGATAAGCTATTTAGTTGTGATGGTTAAGGTTAGGGTAAGGGGCTAGGGAATGCATTATGTCAATGACGGGGCCCCACAAAGACAGTGAGACGCACTATGTGTGTGTGTGTGTGTGTGTTTGTGCATGTGTGTGTGCACTCCCTTTGTTACTGCATAATAAATTGCCATCTTTAGCAGAAGGTCTTTCCCATATTTTAAACTGCCACATCCGAATTATACTAAAATGAAAATTATCCTATTTGAAAACAGCAGTGTACCATTATCATAATCATGGTGACAGTCTGATAAAATGCATCCCTGCAGCGATGCCGCACGCTTCTCCGCCTGTAGGCTGAGAGGATTATTCACCAATATTACCCAGTATTGGGGGAATTCACCTTGAAACACAAGCAAAACAACTTTAAAATTCTTGTCCAACCCATATTAAAGGGTTCTCTTAAAAAATACACATCATGATGTATCCTTGCAAAATGGCTGCATAAACAGGACTTTAATATAAAAACAGTTGTTTTAATTAGTGTAGGAAATTATATTACACAAAACTTTCAATGCTTTAGTGTGTTTTTTTCCCTTTAATTTAAAGTATTTGACTTAGTGTATGCTACTTGCATCACTCCACTTAATTTAAGTCTATACATAGCATATATTTAGCTTATATGTCTTATATGCATAGCTCTCGCTGAGCTCCTATAGTGTAAGCAAGACTGTGTGATTGACAGGTGTGAGAATGGCTGTGCTCCAAGAAGGAAAGTATGCATGCATGAATTATAAATGAATGGCCCGTAGCTTTTACCTCCCTGTGTCAAGTTCACATCTGCAGAGAGCTCTCGCCTTTCCTCTCTCTCTCTCTCTCTATCTCTCTCTCTCTCTCTATCTCTATCCCTCTCTCTCTCTTGGAATATGCTTTATTATTATGACAGAAAGGAAGCCAGTTCAATAAAGTACCATATACTCATTCAGTGAAAGCATATTAACCCTTGTATTATGTTGAAAAAAAATGACATTGATGATGTTACGGGTCAAAATGATCCATACAGTGTAAATACACTCAAAACAAACTTTTTTTCCTCATCACAAACATTTTTTCCCCCAAAACTGTTTTTACCAATTATTTAGGGAAAATATTTCTGGTATACACTTGCATATTCCATGCATAGCTAGATTTGGCATCCTAGGATGCCCATATTTTGATGCCATACTTGGCAGGCTTGTTGGGCATGTACTGTCAGAAAGGACAGGGCCCCCTGAATGGAACAAGGTGTTCATCTACAGTGACATGGGGACCAGGATTGTACAAGACAGGTACAATTTTGACCCATTCATCCCATACATCTCTGATCTCAGCTAGTTTGTCTCTTTCACGTCGACCAGCTCTGGTGTTGTGGAACACCAAAGCTTTCATATGAATTGACTCCAAAGACATTGTTGCTAGAAATATTGGCCTTCCACTCTCGTCATTCCACAGACTGGCAGTTGCTTCTCCCTTTGACTTGTACACTCCAGCTAATACTATTCAATTTTATTCAATTCAATTTTATTTATAGTATCAAATCATAACAAGAGTTATCTCGAGACACTTTACAGATAGAGTAGGTCTAGACCACACTCTATAAATTCCAAAACCCCAACAATTGTAGTAATTCCCCCAAGAGCAAGCATTATCAGTGGCTGTTGCGACAGTGGCGAGGAAAAACTCCCTTTTAGGAAGAAACCTCGGCAGACCCAGACTCTTGGTAGGCGGTGTCTGACGGGGCCGGTTGCTGATGTGATGAACAGTGGCAAACAATAGTCACATTAGAGATAATGGAACAGTGACTTTGAGGTAGTCATGGAAGTTCATGTCATAGCAGGGCACATTGTGTCGTACTGAGTAGTGCAGTCTCCAATACCGGATCCTGACTACTCTGTGCGTATAAACATCACAGCAGGGTGTTGCGGGATGTAACATGGCACTGCAGAGCGTAGGTGGATGCTGCGGACGCAGCAGGACTAGGATTTCAATGTATGCATGCAAGTCAATCTGATCCAGTGGCTTCCATTTCTCTTGAAATACACACCTCCCCTGCAAGTTGGTCATGTCCACTATGATCCTATCTATTGGTTGGGATATGAAGAGATGAAATGGTGATTGAATATCATCAACTAGTGTGGCAGAAAATCTTGTGGGGCTTGGAGTCATTTTGATGACAGTCTGCCTTGGCGTCAGTGTGGTGATGTTGACCATTTTATGTTACCATCTTTAGCTGTCCATGTTGAGGATGATTGCTGCCCATTGTTTTCAGCTAATGTATACTACACCAGACTGGTCCCCTGAATCCTCTTCATCATAGGAAAATTCACAATCCGGATCGTCAATAGTATTGTTCTCGGTCTCTGAAAGATCCTCTGACTCTGAAACCTCTTCCTCTACATCACTATTACCATCAAAAATCTGTGCTAAAACTTCTTCAGTTGCAAACCTTTTGGAGCTCATTTTGTAGTGTGCGTGTCAAAGAGATGACATTACAACAGAGAAGAGGACAAGCGCGAGAAAGCTCCTCCTCCTTTACACACACACACACACACACACACACACACACACACACACACACACACACACACACAAACACACACACACACACACACACACACCTGGTTCTAAATGGGTGTTGAAAGTCTCTGGGTCAAAATGACCCGCAACATCATCTTTGTCCAGATTTTATGAACAAGTTCATGACCCTAAATGAGGAAATGTCATACAATTTCATGAAAAAAGGAAAAGATAGGTTAACCAGTATTTTGGTCAACACAAAAACGGAAATGGGTCAAATTGACCCTTAACATAATACGAGGGTTAAGTTAAAAATTCATGAATTTCATGAGGAAAAAAAAATATTTTATACTAGGTGATCTGCTGCTATGAAATGTTAATTACAAATGAATTGAGTGAATTAATCAATCATGTTTATTAGCAAATATCCTCCATAATTTAATAACTTTAAGACTTCAAATCAATACTTTTAAGTCTCCGCTCTGCACTCACAATATTTCCACGTTTCATTTCAGATTGTGGGACAACAATGCTAATAAATGTTCATTAAAACAGAGCAGAAACTGAGTAATTTCCAAATTACTTACTTATACTTATTGTATGTAAAAGACACATTTGTTGCATCTCCGTCAGCTAGCTTTATGCCTACATCCTCACAATTCTGTCTGTACCAGCAGACAGAATTTGTGGGATCTTGGCTTGTCATCTTTTAGGGATATTAACTAATGGTCCCTATAGGTCCAAGAGTTTTCCTTGTGGTTTCTAGGGCCCTCATCAGGTCCATGATACAGTCCCCTCTGCTGCCCAGCCACCCCATTCAATCTGCCGACTCACATGTTTCCCCTGTTTGGTAGATCAACCTCTCCAACCTCAATAACCAGCCGTTTACTTCCGCAGTCCGCCATTTAAACTGTTTCTCTGCAAGCCTTGTTTCTAGCGCTTACTTTTGAAATGCCCTGCTGACAGCCAGGTAACCTTCCCCCTGTCTCTTAACCCATTCATTTTCCTTCTGCTCCCCTGTGAATTAGTTCCCAGCTATCAGTTCCCCGTCTCTCCCCCAACTTGCATCTGTTTTTGCTTCTCTGGCTGAACTTGTCTCTCTGTGTGAGATTGAATCTGATCTGTTTCTCAGCATGAGCTTATGGCTGGCTCTTAGCCTGTCTTTTCGAGAGCTGGTCTTTCGGGTTTCACTGCCTCAACCTTTATCTGTCCATCAAGTTTGAATCTATCCATCGTTTAAAGTTTGCTCCAGTATCCCTGTCACAGCCAACAAAGCCTGCCACTATTCTGAGTCTATAGCCTGCATCTGTCGAGCCTGCCATGAGCTTCAGCTCCAGTTTGTCTCGTTTCTTATGCAGCCCAAGACAGTATCTCCATCCGTTCTCCCTCAAATCTCTGCCCCAGTCAGTGTCCTTTCATTATCAGCCTGCACCCTTTGGTCTCTCCTCCACACTGAACACTGTCCCCCAGCACCTAACCCCTCTGGGTCAGGTCAGCCTGTTTGGTTCTCTTTTGATCCAGTTTCTGGTCCAATGATCCTAACCAGAGCCCAGAGCGTACTACAGAGCAGCTCCTCACGCCTACTCTGTGCTCAGGAAATACATTTGACTACAGTCATTACATCTGTGCTTGTTTTAACCTTAGGCAACGCAATTGGTTGTCCACCTGCCACTTCAAATTAACTCCTCCTGATTTCTTTGAATCCCTGGCATCTTGATTAGCAATGTGAGGCATCCTTGCAGAGAGTTCTGTACTGGGGACGCCAGATACTCCAACTCTTTCTCCTGCCATTCCCAGTGTGTCTGTTCTGGAATTTCCCGTACCCTGTCCTGCCTCACCTAACCCTCTAGTTGCCATCAGTGAGTTTCCCTTCGAGAGGTAACCTGCCTACCCAGCAGCTCCTCAATTGAATGAATATGCAGAGGCCAGTTTTCAGATTGTCTATGCTGCTTTACAGTGGTTGAGCCATTCCTGTCTGTCTCTATCTTTTTTATTATTATTTTTTTTTTTTATATTTTAGTTACAAAGAAAACAAAACAAATACCAATAGAACACACACAACACACGGGCGGTACGTCAGAGGTTAGAGGAAAAAAAGGATAAATATACACACATATGCACGTACATACACATACATACACACACACACGCCTGTCTCTTTCTTACAATGTCAACTATCTGGGTTTCCTGTTCCAATGTTTTGCTTTCCTACACATTTTTTAAAGTTAAACTACCAACTATTTGACCATCAGTACTCAGCAAGCTGCCCTTTACTCTACCAGGTGAGTTTCACCTTCAATTTCAGTCTGTTGCCAGTCCAAGGTATAAAGTTCAGTTCAGTACAAAACAATATTATAATATCACTGCACATACGGTTATTGGCTCAGCAACCTGTTTACGACTGAGTTATCAGATTGGGATTGCCTCTGCGCTTTTTGCAGTCTTTTAATTGTTTTTTTCACAAGTAATGTAGGTTACTGTGAATTGACAATGCCACTCTCAATCACCAGTGAGGAGCTCCGCTGTTATATTTTTTTTTTAGCATTGCTACCTATTGTAAGTGGAGCGGAGTATTGTCAGGTTGTTCAGTTTAGTTATTCAAACCCTACGTTTTATTATAGGCCTAGATACCTGCCTTTTACAAGGTTTAACCAGGTGGTTTTGTCTGGATCAAGATTTTATTACAATCAGAAACAAGCATTTTTGAATGGACATTAAAAAGGAAAGATTAAAAAAAATGCAATAAGCTTTATAACATTCAGCATGCATGCTTTCTATTATAGAGGAGGAGAGATGAGATATCCGACACAGGGAGCAGGACATCAATATTTATTTTCAATGGGCATATTAACCCAAAAAGAGGGGGTAAAGCCAGTATGTGAATAAGAAAGTGAGAGACAAACAAGATATATGAGAACAGACACACACAACAGTGACAGAGACACGCACAGGAGAGAGATAGGGAAGGAGGATGGTGCGCTGATCCTCAGTCGGTGTGTGAGGGAACAGACGAAGTAGAGACCTGCACATACACAGAAACTCTCGCTTACACACACACGAACACACACACACTCTCTCTCTTTCTCGCTCCATCTCTCTCTCTCTCTCTCTCTCTCTCTCTCTCTCTCTCTCTCTCTCTCTCTCTCGCGCTGCATGGAGCGAGAGGGGGGACTGGAAAGGAAGAATGAGGAAGAAGTCCGCCTTGCTGCGCGCCTCGTCCCAACAAATGCGGGTTTGCTGATGAAGCACCGCGCCGGTTATCCGATCATACAGGTCGCGCTGCATGGAAACGAGGAATAGGCAACCGCAGAAAACAACAGCAACAGATAAAAAACTGTCAGTACATGGGAATCCGGACACCTCTCCCCTTCTTTTTTGCGTCTCGGTCGGTGGATACGCCGCTTTGGCTGGCGTATAAGAGCTCCCTGCGTCTCCATTTCCATTCCCCACTACTGGCTTACCTCTACTAGCCTACCACTACTACCACTCCTCCTCTTACTCCTTGTACTGCTAGCTATAGTCCCGCTTTTACTACTGACTGTCTTCGCCGTATTGTGGACTCTCTCTGGATAAAAAGGTAGGGTATGTAGTTTGGTACGTTTTCAGCGGGGGGAATGATGTTAATGATATTGATTGCTGGGGGTCTTTGCCTTTTATTTCGCCGCATTGTCTGGTGAAAGCAAGTTTTTGCAGGGAGGGAGTTGGAGTGATTGGGATGCAAAAGGGGACAGTGTCGCCTCATGGAGCCCCGATTGGAGACTTGAAAGCACCATGCGTCGGAAGGGTTTGGATGCGATGTTTCCTCGCCTCATCCTCCCGCACCACGCTTTCCACACTGCGCTTCTCCACCTCTGTGATTCGGAGATTTATAGAGAAGGGACACAAATCACAGGGTGCGCTGGAAGGTGTTAATCATTTGTTTTTCATTAAAATGAGCAACCGGTTTAGGATCCGGAGCCGTCTTCCTTTCGCTTCTAGGGGCTGTTTTTTTTTCTCCTTTTTGCCCTTCACCCCCACCCTCTTTCCCTGTTCTCCTCTCCCTTTCTCGCATGTTTAAGTCCGACCGCCTGCCTCGCTTATTTCTAGATGAATAATAATTACGGATGCAGGGCACGTTCAGATATCCACGCTTGCACCCTTTTATAGGCTTTCAATGTGGAAGTTGGGTGAGAAACATGTGCATGTAGGCTAAATTTGCCCATAGAGATAAAACTAATGATAACATTCGCTTAAAAGCGCATTGAGAGCCACATTTGCGTAATTCTGGACGTTCCCCATCCTTTGCGCCAAATAGTGCAGAGCTGTTGGGGCTGATGGAGTGCCTTTGCACATCAGTGCAGAGCAGGTTGGGGAAAAATCTGAGCCCGGACCCTGAGGTTGAGTTTGAATGGGTTTAATTCAGCATTGTTACTGAATTAGAACTTAATCAGTTGGATTTTCAGTCTTAAATCAGAGGACAAAGGGTTATTTTACTTTCTGCCTGCTGTGTTGTAAAAGGGAAATGAAAGTGTAGCAAATCTTCACACATCAGTTAACTGTTCTTATAAACCTGGCACATATAATATTAGAGGAGGCAGCAGACAGTGGCTTTGATTCTCCTGATGTGACACTACAAACGCTTCGTCTTGTGAGGAGTGCTTGGCACATCAGGCAGGTACCATTAAGGCTTTCCAGGCAATCTTTTTTCAGCTGACTTCAGTCGCCTTTATGGGCATAACACAGAGGAACTACTCATCCACTGTGGATGGTGTGAAATATTTATTTACGACAATGAAAAACTGAAACGCAGCCAGAGGTCTTTACTGACGTATTTACCATCCAGCAATGGTGCAGTTGGTTATTGATGGAATATAACATCTTGTGGTGATGAAGTGGTAAGGCACCATTTTAGGCATCCCAATAAAACAGTTTCAGATTAACATAAGTGATGTATTTTCCAATACAAACCAACCTTCTGTTCCATATGTGACGCAAGATTCAGGCCGTATCTCAGCGGGTCTGAGATCGATCAATGATTAGGCCTGGTTGAGGAGAGACTATAGCACACACACATACACACACACACACACACACACAGTGTAACAATTGCTTGGTCACAGGACACCACAGTGTGGTATAGTATAAAGTAGGCCTATTATTATTGCCATCAGTATGCTACAAAAACTCCAATTACAGATTTATTTTTAAATTTTTTTTTTTTTTTAAGTTTTCATCACAACATCAAGATTGTTGCAAGGCCTATATAGTTAAATTTAGGCTTTTTCTGCCTGGGTTGTTATGGGGTTATGTTAAAAGCTTTAGGTTTAATATAAGACACTGTTGAATCCATATCACAACTATTCATACATTTTGATTGAAAAATAGCATTTATTTTTGCAGAGTAAAGCGTCCGGTATACTCGCCGCAGCCGACCTGAAGAAAAAGGTAAACAACGGCAAAACTGGCAGCAGCATTGATGTCAATGTTTCGATTTGTTTCAATGACCTACTTCGTCGGATCAAGCCTTTCATTCACCATAAAGGAACTCATCTTAACCCAAAAAAAACGTTTGCAAGAGAGACTTGCAGTCACTCTGAGAGTCCTGGCATCCGGTTCCCCTCGAACTCGTCCATGCTTCCTGTTTCCGCTTTGTCGTGTGCCACTGAAAAAAATAGAGTTGAATGCGCAACATCTGGCACGCCAGCAAGATCTACGCTATTTTGACGTCACATTGGCGTGCGACAGGTCGGCTGCGGTGACTGTAAAAAGGCTTTAAGACGGAATATTTCAATATTCATAATATAAAGCTAAAACTTAACAAATATCCCCCCAAAAAAGGTGTTTTAAATGTACCTATCCATAAATACTTGTGCTTTTCAAGAACCCAACCAGTTTAAACAGATTTTATGTTTCCACACCAGAAGGTTGTTCTGCTTCTTTCTAGAAAAAGGACCCTTCACTAGTTTACAGTAAACAGGGTTATTTTGCAAGAACAGGTCAGGTAATGCTTCTGCTTATATAAAGTGAAGTGAAAAATTGGGACACATGCAAAAGAGCTGCTGATGTTGCTGCGGATCAGCCACGTCCTTAAAGTTAAAGGTCCAATATGTAATATATGTACTGTAATAAATCCAAAAATGACCCCAATGCCTCATCAGATATTAAGGAAACATGTTAACCTGAAATACTATCTTTTCTGACAACAATGCTAATGTCAGTATTTTTTCTTTTTGAAATTTACGTTCCGTGACGGAATTTATGTTTATGTTTTGGCCTGTGTGTTGTTATCAACGGCCCAGTTTTACAGCCAGGCCGGGTTGCCAGATATACCTGTGAAAACGTAAACCCAGTGCGCTACAGCTGTAATGTTAGTACAGCCATGAAACCAGCAAACAAACGAACAGGATCAATGGAGGTAGATTCTACCCGACCTAAAAGAAACAAAAAACAGCATGTTTCTAACAGTTGCGTGACCAGAAACGTAACAAACCCCTGGTAAATATTGGAGATGTATTTGAAAGATGGAGACAGCTTAGAGCCCAAAAGGACACAGAGTTGGCTTATTTCCTCCTGAACAGGTAAGCATTAGCTTCAGGCTAATTTATCACAGCTACAAGGGACGGGCATTTTATGAATTATATAGCTAGAGTACCCGAGTTGGTTACTCGCAAAAACAATTTAGACACAGCCAGTAAAGTGATCCTGACTGGTCCTGGCTAATGCCGCCATGCTAACCCTGCTAACTGCTAATGTTACCGGAGGACCATCAAGCAGCCCATGGCTGTTTACAAAGTGTAGTTCAGCAGCCGGAGCCGACAACGGTGAGTTATTTTAAGCCAAGAGAGGGGGGCTGTAAATTGGAAAGAGAGGACTGTGAGTTTGCAATGTGTTTAGCGATTGCTGCCGTAATTCTAAGCCAATGAAGTGTGTTCAGTCGGCAAGGTAGTGGTATTTTTAGCGGTTCCTATTGTAATTCTAAGCCGAGGAAGTGTGCCTGACTGGCGTGTGGAGAGGACAGTTAGGTTGTTGTGTTTTTTGCGGTTCATACTGTAATTCTAAGCCAAAAAAGTGTGTCAGTCAGTTGGGTACAGAGCTCCGCGTGAGCACGGGCTTTTATGACTGTCAATATAGCCAGCCTCTAACGTTAGCTACTCTGCTGTGCTGTGAAGTAATGTCTGGCTATGTGAGACAAGCGACTAGCAACATTGTTGTGGATGCTGTGGTCTCAACCTGGCAACCCCCGTGAACTTCGAGTCTGGGGAGGAGGGGGTGGGGGAGACAACTCTCTCCAGTATTTTGAATTTGTACTTTTTAAACACTAGCTGTCAGTATTACATATTGTCCTTTAATGCAGTTTTTTTAATACAGTTTTAACCAGGGTTTTTGAATTATTAAATTTTTTTTCAAATACATTTGTACCTGTTTTTCCATATTCAAAAGAAATACAGATAGGCTACATTCCTACAATTTGTTAAAGTACAAACTGTAATGAGCCGTAAGTATAATGTATGTATAGTGAAGGCAGATATTGCTTTTGATACTGTGACCTTCATCATCTATTGAAATGGCTAATAACCTAATAGGTAGGCGCCAGTGTTAAACCCTGAGGAAGAGTTTATCTATTAGAAATCAATATGCAGATGTATTGGTTCTTTGCCAACTTACCATCCAGTTTAGGTCACTTGTAATTATGCTGATGAGTCGATATGTGCGACCCCACTGTCAATTGCAAGTCCTTACGTTAATATGTGGCAGTGTACTGCGGCATTACAATGCGTGACAACTGTTGCAGGTTCAGTACAGATGTATAACAGGTAATATAACTTGCAATATATACATCTTTTACATCGTTAGCATGGATGTGTATTATTAGGAAGCAAACCACTTACCCTGTCAGATTGACACGATTAGCTCTGTTAAAGGTATGACTCATATCACAGTAACGCAAATAAATCATTGTCATGTTAATCTCAGTAAAAGCATTGTAAACAAATCAGCCAGTCACAGGAAAGATTTGCAGCCTTTATTGGCCAGTACACTGTTTTTGATGCTGCACACTATACTGGGATACGATTTGGTGGCAGAAATGTAAGACCATTGTAGCACAAAACCTGGAGGGCTCTGTTCTAATAGGTTACTGTAACAAAGCAAAAGTTCAATCTGTAAGTGTCATGTTTTTAAATCCTGATAAACAGAGCCAGTGGTAACTTTGCCTCCATGATAGCAAGGAACCATTTTTATAGGAAATATGCAGGAAAACAGCAGCAATAGAGTAATATATTTAGGATGAGGCAGAGGCTACCAGTTGTCTCCACCATGGCTCAGATATTTCTGTTGTGTCCTTGCAGTCAGTGGTTGTACAGAGTAGGCACAACCCCCAACAACTACAGTAATGGGCTCAGTGATAAAATATAGATGAATCCAAACAAGGTTAGATGTGATACATAGAGTTGTGTAGCATAGTGTGATGAAAAGCATGAATACAGACAAGTCAAGTCAAATTTACAGTATTTAGCATAAAAATATGTTTGCCTCAGAGTCCCTCTCTCTTTAGACCCAAAACGCTGATGTTTGTTGTTTGCTGATAGATTTAAAAAAGATGCATGCTCTAAAGACAAGATGACATTTCATCGTATAGTTGATATGGCAAACATGTCAGCAACCATTTATCTAGCATCATGTTGAAGAGAGTGGAACATCAGCATTCCTTTGGACTTTGGAAGTTTCTGTCCATCCAACAAATGTACAATATTCAGTCTTCTTGCTCTGTTTTGGTCTCTACCAACTCCAGATGGAAACAACTGGACCTTAAACTGCTAAATGCTCCACTTTGTTAGCTAGTCACTAACTTTTTATGTCAGTAGTTTGGTGTATCAGAACTTTTTATTTCGCCTGCCGGCATAACTATAATATATTTACAGTTTGAATTTCGTCACGGCACTTATATCACAGCTATCCCAAGGTCTTACAAAGCTAACAATGGTGTCAGATTTCAATTTAATGAATTTTTGTGAACCCTAGCTAGGGGTTTCGTTAGCTGCAACTGTCCCTTCAATCCTATGTGTACCGATTGCGGAAAGTTTAGGGTGACCAGATTTCCTGGAGCTAAAACCGGGACACTTTGCGCGTGACCGTAGTGTGTTTGTGCACGCACACGCTTTTTAACGTGAACATGTGCCAGCCCTGTTCAGACACAGACACAGACAGTAACTTCATTATTTTGATCCTAGGCTCCTCGTCTAATAAGTGTTTTTTCCTTTGAAATTAACAAAATTGCAGTAACAGCCTTTTTCAGTTTAGTGTGAGATTTATGTTGAGATTTTTAAAAAAAAGATTTTTTTAAGTGTTATTTATTCCAATAACAGCAAAGTAATTAAAATGATTTATTGAAAGTTTTCAGCATTAAACACTTAATTTCCTGCATTCTGGTGAATTTTTATGCACCTATTTCTACCTTTTTCTGAATCAATGTATGCTGCAAATATCTTTATTTAAAGAGAAACATTACAATCCAAATATAAAAACATAATGGAATATATTGCAGTAAGGCTGTCAGGCATTCTGTATTGCTTTCAACTATTTATTCTCCTTTGGATGGACTTTTCTAATTATATCTGAGTCAGCACACATGTAGCCTATAGGCATCATTTACTCTTACCTCCTGTTTTGAGTCTTTTGTTGGTTAAGTAACCTCCTTGATGTGCATATGACAATTATTCACCTCAATGATACATTCATTCATTTTAATTTATTAATAAACCCCTGGACTGTAATATTTCAGATGTTTGAGCAAGATTTACTGCTCTTGTCCAAAACTTTGTGCACATTCAAAGTATATAAACACAGTAATGTTCTCTGTGATTTGGAGGAGTCGTGATATTTTGAGAAAAATAAAGTGATAATAGGCTATTACAAGAATAAAATCACAAGCTATATTTCAGAAAATAATCTATACCTGCACCATAGTCTGCTGTGCATTACGTGATTGCTCTGCTAATACGGTAGATCTCAGACCTTCTGACAGACACAGAGCCCCGTTTGGGTCTCTGGTCTCTGAATGAGACAAATTGTTTAGCTATGGAAGTGGCTGTACGCTGCTCTACGTCGGAGGTGGAAACCCGAAACTAAAGAATACACGGAGCACAAACGCAACACATCTGCCGCAGCATGATCACAGCTGAGCGCGTCCATGAACCTGAAGCTGCGCTGCATTTTACAGAGAGTGGACACTAAGAGACCCACAGGTCTGCTTCAGAGCTCCGTGTGTCTGAGTCTGAACCGTAGACTGGAAACGTCACGTCACGGGAACTTCAAACTAAATCATTAGTATTGCGCTCCTAAACTTTGTGTTGATGGCATCACTGTATTACACTGATTTGGCTAGGATTCCTCCGAAAACTTCACCCCTTTCACAGCTTTCCTCACGGAGAGACGGTTGCTAGGTGATAGCAACAAATACAGCATGGTCGGACCCCGCACGTAGCTGCCCGTTCTATTCGCCTCGGAAAAATAAACTGGACAAAGTTACATTCGGGGCTACACTCAAAACATTCGGGGCTGAAGACACGGCAAAATTGGCTGACGCCGCTCCTGGTGTAAACCGGGACATTTTAGCGTCCCGACAGGCTTTTGTCGGGACTCGGGACAAGCAATTAAAAATCGGGACTGTCCTGGTCAAATCGGGACTGTCCCGGTCAAACCGGGACGTCTGGTCACCCTAGGATAGTTAGCTTCATTTTCGGCGTAATTCGAGTATATTTACAGTTTGAATTTCGTCACGCCACTTATACAACATCTACCTAAAGGTCTTATAAAGCTAACAATGGGATTTAGAGGTTCTATGTATGTCCTAGTTACCCAATAAACTGTCATTATTCAACTATGACAAGGTAAAATCGGTTTTGCCTTCTATCACCCCTTTAAGTTGCGGTTCATAAAGCCAAAACAATGAGATGAAAGACCCTAAAATGCTCTGTAGAGCTGAAGTAGTAATAATTATGTGTGGGTTTGTCATATTTCGCATACTAATTTGAACAATTTCTTAATATAGAAGTATTGATTAGTGCAGCTTTAAGTGTAGCTATGTTGTCAAGGTTTTTTCATATATGTAAAAAAAAGAAATTGAGACCATGAGTAAGAAGGCAGGGAAAAACATGAAGCGTTTATGAGGCTGTGACAGTTTGCCAGTGGCATGTAACATGTTGTTCAATGCTGAAAAAAATTTCCATTTATACTGATACTACCCACCCCTAGAAGGAGGATTTAAATGTTTGAGGATGATTGCTTATCCTCTGCCAAGTTCTTGCCCCATGAATGAATGGAGCACTGGAGATAAGGGGAGTGATTTGTTTGACTTTTAAGTTTTTTAATGATTTTTTTCCCCCCCATTCCTGTTCGTTTCCCATATCTCATGATCACTCTCCCGCGTGTTCACGTCCCTTGTCACACCCCAGATAGACAGACATGCAGATAATGTTGATCGATAGACAGACAGTAAGAAATAGCCCTGTGTATTACAGTGCCAGTCTGATCATTTCCTCCACTCCAAGTGTAATAATATGACAAGGCATCTTGGCTCGAGGATTGGCGGTAAGGCAGATCCAGGCTAAAAGAGTTCAACATCACTGTAATGATGGTAAACACGGACCATTAATCTTCAGTTGTTTGCAAGGGCTTGCGTGTGTGTGTGTGTGTGTGTGTGTGTGTGTGTGTGTGTGTATGTGTGTGTGGATATTTGGTCCTGCTTTCACACACACATTTCAGTGGACTAACCCTTTTTATTGTATTAAGGGAAGGTGACCTCTCTCTTTTCTATCTTGTACTCCCTTTTTCTTTCCATCTGTCTGTCTCTTTCTCTCACTCTCTTTTTTTTATAGACATCTCGCTGTGTCCTATATTACATTCCTCTCCTTCACTCTCTCTCTTTACATCCCTCGATCTCTTCTTTCTATTTACTTTTCCATGTTTCTTTCTCACTGTTTTACATTTGTTATCATTGCCTCTTGCCCAGAGGGAAATGCATCTCGGACAGGTTGGGGCATTTCTTTGTATTCTCCTGCAGCACACAGATTTATTTTTGTTGGCCTGATCAATGGTCAGTATCTACTTGTCTAGTGAATGTAGTTTCCCTTCACAATTCAGTCTATGATGAACATTAGTGGTTTATGCAGACGGTGGTCTTATGCACTCTCATCAGAGCCATCTTGGCCCCTTTGGGTGCTGCCTTCAGAGGCTCCAGAGGAATGACATTATTGGGGCAGAGAGGGAACAGCTTGCCTCAGTGCAGCACATGGGTTTGGTTTTCCTAACTTTATGTATTGTGCTTTTGTTTTTGCCTCTGGGGAGGAGGATTCATTCGTGTGTGTGTGTGTGTGCGTGTGTGTGTGTGTGTGTTTTCTGAAGCTGGGTTGGCTTATCTAATGTTGTGTTCCTCCTGAAATAAAGCCAAGTTTCTGAGGTCATATCACTAGGGAAATCATGGCGGGATATTCGGAAACCTGATAGTTCAGTTACAAAATCCAAAATAGCAGCCACTGTTCAGTAACTAAGCCTCTCTAGTGTTAACAGCAGACATGTAAACATACACCCTTGAGTTTGGTGTTGATACCAGCCAGGGCATCAATATTTCCGTTACCAAAAGCCGATAATGATTCTTGTGCAGAGAGAAGAAGTAATTCCCACAGGATATATTTTGCAGTCGTACAGTAAATCGGAGCTATAAACAGAACAGGTTATTATCTCAAGTCATCTGAAATGTTATCTCCTGGTGATGTGTAAAGCAATCAGGAGGACTTTGTAAGCAAGGTTTATTAAGGACTTTTGTTTGTGAGGATGTCGGTGCGAAGAAGGTAAGCAAGAAACAGAAACTAGAGCACATACATTGTGTTTCATATTACAGTAGGTACTGTGCTGACCAACAATCATCCAAACCATATGACGATATATAGGTTGTTTATTCCTACCCTCTAATACGACCCACAGGAGTGTTTTCCCTCCTCATATCTTAACCAGAGAAGGTAATGGTCGCGGTTTTAAACACGTCGTTAACGTTATATAACGGTCCCAGTTTGGGTATGTTTAGGCATCAAAACTGCTTAGTTTGAAAAACATCGTGGTTTGGGTTAAAATCAGATGTTACCTCACTGCTGGTTACACACGTGACGCTGAATGTGACGTTTGTAAAGTTTTTAAAAAACTTGCCGTTTACTTTTCTTTTCAAACAGGACACAAATCCCGGTCTCCTGGGTTAAAGTCTTGTGTCTTTTGTCCTGTGTTTGTCCCCAACCTGCCTCCCTACACGTAACGCTCTTATTTATTGTCACATTACTTTCTGCTTTGCTCTCATCATAATTACTACGGCCAATAGAGGGCGGCACCACTATAAACGTTAATATGAGTCGTAATTACTGTTTGAACAAACGACCCATTTGAGCATTTTTCGGAGTAGCACACTCGCGTGCTGATATATACAATACAGTGCTTTATACTAAAACATGCTTAGTATTGATTACCTTTTAACCATTCACTGTATGGTAACACATGCTGGGTAACTAGGCCTACAGTTAAAAATTAGCTGTCTGGCTAACACTGGCGCATTTACAGAAATGTTGGTTAATGTGCATTGTCCTAATCAAATGAATGAATTGTATTATCGCAAGAGCCAGGAGATGCAAATGCCTTTAGGTAGGAAAGGAGGAAGTCTCGGTGGATTGCTGGTTTTCACCAAAATACTCAGAAAATGCCCTTTTTCAAGGCACTGCAACCTCAATTTGTGTGAGGACTGTGGCAGCTCCCATGACATTGTCTTCTCAATTTATTCATTATTAATTAGCCCATTCATTTTGTTTCCTCCATTTATCCTGTTCAGGGTCACAGGCCCATCAAAACGAGGACAATAAAATTAATCAACTTTGGTTATCGTTTGATTGGATAGTTGCAGAGAAAAGAAGGAGGCTAATGAGCAATAAAGGCAAATGCTTCTCCGTGATGTGGTATAAAACATGGCCTTCTAGGCATCATTGCACCCCTTGAGAGGGAGATGTTATACCAGCATGGTGCCCAGAGTTCAATATCTTGCACATTAAATAGTAATGTACAATTTTCACTGATTAAACAAACTAGATACCATGTTAATTAGTGAGCTTTAGAGGTGCTGGTAGGCAGATTTATTTTTACCTTTGGACAGAGCCAGGCTACTGGTTTCCAGTCTTTATGCTAAGCTAACGACCTTGTGGATGTAGCTTAATACTTAATGGACACATATGGTATGATCATCTAACTCTCAGCTAAAATGCAAATAAGTCTATGTCCCAAAGGTTAGAGCTACCCCTTCAAGCTGTATCTTTAAAGGATGTTTTGCATGAAATATCATCAGCCATGCAGCTATATTCATTGCATGTAATGCATTGATGGTTGCCTCCTGTTGTGAAAAAATATTAGCTGCTGTTTGGAAGAGCTGACACACACAAAGAACTTAAAGTGTGAGGTATAAATTGCCAGTTTTCCTACCTGTGGTGAGTCTATTAGACTCCAACATGGTGCCACGTAACATAAATGGCTGTCTCCTTTTAATGTCTATATAAAGACAAACAGGTGTTGACGTCATGAGTTAGGTGGGTTCAAAGCAAGGATGACAGTTAGAGGGGTTGTAGAGTCAGTTTTACAATTCATCAGGATGTTATAGTTTTACCCTGTTAATGATATAATTATATATATATATATATATATATATATATATATATATATATATATATATATATATATATATATATATGTGTATATATTTTTTTTTTTTTTTGTACATTTTACTTTCCTATACTTTAAATATTATATTTACTGCTCTAAAGTTGATGTTTTCCAGTATTTTACGGGCTCCCTTGAGCATCCACTGGTGTAGAGAAGTGACGGAAAACACACTGTATTGTATGAAGAACTGCTGTCATAGAGAGCATGCTCTGTAGCCATCAGCCTGTTAGAAACATGACATCCTTAAGTGAAAACTACCAAATCCCAAAGCCCACTCAATTATTGATCACTTGGAAAAGCAACACAAAGCCTTGTGTGGCCACACAAGAAGACCATTGAAGGCAAAGAGCTGCTGGATCACATTAGCCGAGAGGAAAATGTTTGGTTATGAGCGTACTGAATTGAAGTTTAATTAAGTAGACGTGTAATTTAGTTAGGAATTGATTTTCATAACATTTGAGCAAGAAGATCTCGCACCACAGCTGAGCCCACTTAGCACACACCAACACAGCAGTCAAACTGAACACTCACACACGTACTTGGACTTATGCATTACACAGTAACTGCAAGTAGCCCTCAACAAAATTAGGAGCGGTACACACATACTTTCTACAATATGTGTAATATATTGAATGGACATTCACACATGACTACATCCCCTGTGGAAATGGATTATGTGTTGTTCACTTAGCTTAGTGTCAGGGCCCTACGGCTCCTGAGCCTCTGTAAGACAAAATGTGATTCCTATTGTTCTGTGAATTACAGCTTTTCTATAATAAGTATTGTGGTAGGAGAAAAAAAACAGGAAAGTACCGATGTAACTATTGATGTTGGGTAAATTGTGCTGTGTCTGCATGTAAGAGTGTGACCAATTCATTATTGGGAAATGGATGTTGGCATGCAGGAATGTGGAAGAAGCTTGTTTGAGGAGAATTTCTAAGATGATCTTTGTTTCGGGTCTTGGTTCTTGTTATTGATCCCTGATTAAAAGGATTACTACTTGTGTGTGTCCAGCAGTGCTTTCACTAAAAGGTCTACAGAATGGTAAGTGTTTGTTCCTGGTTAGTCTCGCATTGCCAGACTTTCCTCCCCACCACTGTGGAGGAAAGTCTGGTTAGTCCACACAACATTCTGGGATGGGAGAAAAACGTGCTCTGGGTAATTGGCATTTCTTTAAACCAATTACAATCGTCTTGGGGCGGTGCTAAGCGCCGAGCGGAGCCACGGTGCACCTGCAAAATAGCCTCGGGAAGGAACTTGTTTTGGTGCAACGTGTAAGTTCAAAAGTTGTTTTAGTGGTGCAGAAAACTCAGATTGGGCAGATAGTCTAGCTAGTTGTCTTGATTTACCCTGCAGAGATCTGAGGAGCAGTTAATCATAGTCCTCAGAAATCGACCGGAGTTTAAAATTACAACACAAAGAACGCGCAAGGTGACGGACATCCGGCGGAAAATTAGGCCGGTACCTGAACAATCCCGGAAATGAAACCTTGTCGATATTTACTAGTTCCTGGGTAACTGTCTAGTATACAGATGTGAGCGTGAGTGAAGAGGGGACCGTCTTCCCCCCGTGTGTTAGCCAGATATATTTTTCCTTTTCTGTGCTTTGAAAAGAGATATATAAAGTTTATTGTTATGATTATTATACAGTCTGAATGCATACACTTGCACACCTTCATACAAGGAGCAAAGAGTTTTAATTGCATTAAAATGTGAGTACTCTCTGGATGTTGTAGTCTCATAACCATACAAATTCTGGACAGATGGATTATTCCCCCCATTGGAAAATAACCCAACAATGTGCAATTACCTTGTTATTTGTGGTAACTGCACTGATTATGTGTTGGGCTACAGGGATACGTTTGGTTCATTGAAACTGATTATTGGCTAATTATGTTTCCTCTACATTCAATTTAACCTCTTTTTACGTTTGTGTGAAAGCAATCACATGGAAACTGAATGACCGATTTGAAGTCTCAGTGTTGGGATTTTGTGGTCTCTCAGATAGTGCCCTAGTTAAGGCAAGAAATTCTCCTCACTGCATTTAAAGTGCTGTTGAAATGGTGTATTTTGTAGATAACTGGGCAAACATAGAAAATGTGAGACATATTCAAGTTTTTTAGTGATACTGCCAGATTACATGGTGGAAGTTTTGAGTTGAAGTTGAATATCAGAACAGTTTATCATAAACTTGACTATTTTGTAGTGATGTACTGTTTAGTCGATTGACAAAAAGCTACAACACCAAAAAGATAAATTCATTTGCCACCCTGGTCAGTTATAAAACCCAGTAACAGGGTGTGAACACAATAAAAGCAACACCACACACACACACACACACACACATGCACAACAGATCTGAAATGAATGCTTGTGGGGCTTATAATGTTACATATCTCTCAAGACTCAAAAGTGCAAGGGATCGATAGAAGTTTGTGCTCATTTTAGAGGCAATTGTATTGTATGGGTGTTCACTACTGGTGCATTATTTTTCCAGCAGCTTTTTGTTATCTTACCAGACACTTTTAAAATACAATTTGGAATACACAATGATGGCTGTCTGGCTTCAAAGATTAAGGTAACCTAATTTACAAGCCAATGTTGTTGACAGAAGTCAACCGGACTGTTATCAGAGAGAGACACTTGTGGTTGGGTTGCATGAGGAACAGCAGGGTATTATTGCTGCAGGAATGTGGCAGGGGGATTTCAGAAGCTGCTCCTTGGAAATCTATATTGCTGAGCTCAGGAGCTGAAGTTTATCTTTGGCGTGGTTATTTGAGCTTGCTGCCCCTAAACAGCTAAGCAAATATCTTACCTGAAACCTGTTTTTATTTGTGCGGCATTTTGTTTTTAAGGTTCTTCATGCCTCAAAGTGAGCAACCCCTTTGTTTATAAGTCTTCAAGGGTGACATTAGAGTGTGCTTTTTCAGACCGATGCAGATTTGACCTTTTCGCTGCTTTAACATTTACTGGAAGTTAAACGAATATATAATCCAAAGTTGTTCTTTTGCTACAACACAGAATCATGTCGTCTGTTATATAAAGGTGTTTGAGATGAAAGTGAGATGAAAGTTGGTTACTTGCTGGAGAGCTGAAGTTTTTTTCTTTACTATCCATCGTGAGATATTAAAATGATTTTATAAAGACATATCTGCCATTAAACCTGCAACAGGTTAAACCCAAATGCCTGCAGTATACTCTGGTTAAATATGTATGTCATCCTAAATCTTAGAAATGGTTGCAGTGAAAATTCAAATTAAAGTAGAGAATCAAAACCCCTTTATCCAAACGTCTAATCTGAATTATTCTCTTCTCTCTAAAGGTTCAACATCCTCATTAATTAGTTACCTCACAGTACTGGTTTGGTCAACATGGGTCGCTGGGATCACTCCTCCCTCCTGTCCCCTGCCCTGAGGCTAGCTGTCGTCACTGTTATTCTCCTCCTCGAGCTCCATCCTTCATTGGCTGGCGCTCCGCCTGAGCAGAGCTTGGGTGGCTCCGTTTCGGCGGTATCAACTAATAAAACTGAATGCAGCAAAGCTGAGGCATGCCAAAAGGGCGTGATCCTTCCTATTTGGGAGCCCCAAAACCCGTCATTTGGTGACAAAGTGGCCCGGGCAACAGTTTACTTTGTGGCTCTGATCTACATGTTCCTGGGTGTGTCAATCATCGCAGACCGTTTCATGGCATCAATAGAGGTCATCACGTCACAGGAAAAGGAGATCACCATCAAGAAACCCAACGGGGAAACCACCACCACCACGGTTCGGATCTGGAACGAGACTGTCTCCAATCTCACCCTCATGGCTCTGGGCTCTTCGGCTCCTGAGATCCTGCTGTCCGTCATAGAAGTCATAGGTCATAAGTTCCAGGCTGGCACACTGGGCCCCTCCACCATTGTGGGCTCTGCGGCGTTCAACATGTTTGTCATCATCGGGCTTTGTGTGTACGTCGTGCCCGACGGCGAGACAAGGAAGGTCAAGCATCTCCGCGTCTTCTTTGTCACGGCCACCTGGAGTATCTTCGCCTATATTTGGCTCTACCTGATCCTGGCCGTGATCTCGCCTGGTGTTGTGCAGGTGTGGGAGGGGCTGCTCACGTTCTTCTTCTTCCCCATCTGTGTGTTGTTTGCCTGGGTGGCCGACCGCCGTCTGCTGTTCTACAAGTACGTGTACAAGCGCTACCGCACTGGCAAGCAGCGTGGGATGATCATCGAGACCGAGGGAGACCGTCCACTTCCTTCCAAGGTATGCTCAGAGGAATTACTACTAGAGATGCACCGATTACAACTTTCTAGGCTGATTCCGATTTTCTTTGAGTTAGGCCAGCCGATACCGATTTTAGCCGATTGCGATTACATTACATTGTATTTTCTATCTTTTCTTTAATAGAACATTTTGCACAGAACATAGAAACATTTTTGAACAGATCACTATAAAATAGAACTACAGTATATAAATTACTCCTGGTGTGGGGAATTCACACACATCTAAAGTGCAATGTTAGAACCATTTCCTTCTTTTCACATCCAATATCCAACTAAAACTAAAAATTTGATTTTTGGTGTCATCCCTCCACGCCCTACTTTTTCCTTGCAGGTGTTGCATATTGCAAACTTGTTATTTTCTGCACACACGCTGAAAAATTTCCAAACAGCTGACGCGTTGCAGGTTAATTCCCGGGGTTCCCTACATGTGCGAGAATAGCGCCGACACACACGGGGGGCAAAGTTGAGATAAAGGAAAAAGAGACTGTGCTGTCGCGTCCGTGTGTGCGTGCGTCCTTGAGAACTGTAACTCCTATAACTTATGTTGTCAGTTACTTTTACCATGTTCCCTCCCAAATCTCACCAATCACTTTGGGTAGTCCAATGTTTTCAGAAAAAACATAAATGACAGAACGTTATAATAAATCCGAATGTACCTTTTAAAGGAACACGCCGACTTATTGGGAATTTTGCTTATTCACCGTAACCCCCAGAGTAAGACAAGTCCATACATACCCTTCTCATCTCTGTGCGTGCTGTAACGCTGTCCGACGGCTCCAGCATTAGCCTAGCCCAGCACAGATCCTGCAGGTAACTGGTTCCAACTAGCCTACTGCTCCCAATTGTGACAAAAGTGACAAAATAACGCCAACATGTTCCTATTTACATTTGTATAGTCACAGCGTGTACAAAAAATAACGTAACATGAGACACAGCCATCTTCTAACAGTAAACAAACCGGGAACTATATTCTCAGACAGGCTTGCTGCGAGCATATCACTCCGCCCAAGTACTATATTCTTCCGCCTGAGAATATAGTTCCCGGTTTGTTTACAGTTAGAAGACGGCTGTGTCTCATGTTATGTTGTTTTTTTGTACGCGCCAGACTTTACAAATCACAACATGTAAATAGGAACATGTTGGCGTTATTTTGTCACTTATTCGGAGCAGTAGGATTGCTGGAACCATTCACCTCCATCTTCTGTGCTGGCCTGATGCCGCTAACCCTAACCCTAAGGGTATGTATCGACGGTGAATAAGCTAAATTCCCAATAAGTCGGCGTGTTCCTTTTAATATTCATTCAAAGTAAAAGACCAACTGAAATGATATACTCTTGACATACATTTCTACGGTTTCATACTTGAAAAACCTATCACTTAAAACATACGCTACTGGTGTTATCATCCTTATTACTACCAATCATTAGATACTTGATTTTTACTACTACTTCTGGTCCCAATATAATTTCTAGTACTCTTTCATTTCAATTAGACTGAATCTAAAATGCTAAAGTATTTAGATTTTTTAACTTGAAAAGTAGGGATATCCTTTGAACAGTAAATATTTTGTCGACACGAAAAGTCCTACCCTTTCTTATTCCCCACCAGAAATCACTCTATGATGGTGATGGTGATGGTGATGATGGCGATAACACATTAGAAAGCCACTAGTTTTTTCTGTAATCCTGCTGACAGGCAGAACAATCCGAACCAAAAACATAAGCTCCTTGGCAAAGGGGAATAAATCTCCCTTCGTTAATGTCTTTTTAAATAACAGTGACGCTGGGAGCTCTCTTTCCCAAAGGCATATCAGTTAGAACAGCCGACCAGTAGAAATTAATTAAGCTGTCCTCATCCAAACATGCGGTGGAAAAAACAATGGAGCAGATAAGGCGCTCTGTGTAGGCGGAATTGAGTTCATGAGTAACGTGTATCTGTATTACTGAATGGAATTCTGCCAAGGTAAACTCATGCCATAAAGCATATTACTGCAAACACACACACACACACACACACACACACACACACACACACACACACACACACACACAAATACTTTTTAAGTATTGCCACTTTTTAATTTCCTGTTTTGATTACCATCTGATGGCTTTGTGTTATGTCCTACTGTATGCAGTGCATTGCAAATTTCTAATTACATTTGTATTTACCACTCAGTGTCTTTTCTTCTATTTCCCTCACTTGTTTGTGCTCCATTAGTACATGAAGAGCACTTTCATCTCAACTTCTGGCTAAAAGAAATCACTGAATCAAAACCAAGTGTCCCTGAGGGGAAATCCTAATAATTCATAAGTTATAAATTGCCATTGTGCTTAAAGAGCTAAAATACATTTCATCAATACAACTGCACTCAAAGAAAGCAGGCTTTCAATGAATAACAAGCAAGCTACTCTGAGAGAAACAAGTGGCATATTGTTAACATGTCTAATGAAAGCTGATGCTACTATCTGTTTGTCACACATGCATGTCTTTAACAAAACAAAAGAATGCACCTTAACTATGATATGACTTACACCGAAACCACAGAAACTATACATTTTTACCTTTCTTTGCATGGTTGTTGAAGGCCATTCTTGGTACACACCCAGTTCTCAATAAACCTCCATGATAGCACCATACATGGTTTTGCCTTGCAATTTGACATCCTGCTCCAAAGCCTCAAATCAATGTTACTAATTAAATTGCTTTATTTCCCATCATAAGGTGGACATTGAGATGGATGGGAAGATGCTGAACTCTCATGGTGTTGACTTCCTGGATGGTACACTAGGATTGGAAATAGATGAGAAGGATCTGGATGAGGAGGAGACCCGGAGAGACATGGCTAAGATCCTGAAAGAGCTCAAGCAGAAACACCCTGACAAGGAGGTGAGTAACCTCAAATCAGTAATGTCAAAAGGATCTCACATTAGAGAGCAGAAAAACATTCTGTCCGTGCTGCTCCTGTCGGGGTTGTTTTCCTCAGTGTTGTTTTTTTATCACAGATTTATCGAAATTGCAAGATGGACTAGTGCAATATCCAAATCGCAGTGGGGCGCAACTGTTTGTTAAAGGCAAAATATGTGTCAAGCCATTCTGAATTTAGTAATGTGGTGCAGCAGAGACGTCCCAGCCTTCAAATCATATCCTACAGACTAAAGAAAAAATCTTGGTTTATTACAGATCCTCGCAAAAATCACATTGTAATCATTTTAATTTCTTTTAATTTCTTTAAAATTGAAAATGAGAATTATGATACAAAAATGATCATTCCCTCCAATATCGTATATCATATCGCAATTGCAACATCAGTCAAACTAATCACTAATTAGATATTTTCCTCATATTGTGCAGCCCTACGATTTGCTTCAGTTATCATTCTGGTGATGAATGCAGCTAAGGTCTCATCACAACCTCTTAAATTGATTTGATAATGATACATCAAAAAAAAGAAAATTGCTAAGGAATACTCCAGTTTTGACATTGGCAATCTGTATCTGTCTAGGCATGATAAACCTATAGATAAACACATAGAAACATATAGAAAATAGGTATTTGTGTCATTACTGCAGTTTTTTAACATAGTGATAGAGTCTTCCAGTGCCTACTTGTATCATATACAGTCCAGACTGTAAGATATCACATCTGTGTGTTCAGGATGGAAGAGGTGTAATGGAAAGTATAGCATGTGTCCTCTATCAGCTACACTAACTGCATGGATTAGGAATTATGGAGATCCTACCTTGATTTAGCAGATTCAAGAAAATTCCTCAATGTGATTATTTCAAAAATCTAAACCTGAACTGATAAATAAAAGTAACAAGGGACTAGAATCTAGTATGCTCGCCATTAAAACAATTATTCCCTTATTCCCTCCTCCCCTCCTCCCCTCCTCCCCTCCCCCACTGTGTCTATATTTGCAGACCTTTGTATTTGAAAAACAACAACAAATTGTTGTTGTCAAATGTGGTGTGACGAGGTTCGTTTGTATTCAGTGCTTCTCTTATTGTCTGGACAAGGCTTAATGCTAAAAAGCATAATGCGAGCATCAAAACAAGCTGCCGAAATGACAATTCTTACATGCATGAGAGCCTGCTAAATAGGTTTTTACGCCTGTGCCCTCATCTCTAAATGGATTAACAATGAGGCTGATTAACCTGTTGTCAAAAACAAGTATTTGTCTCACAGTCACATTTTGACATCAAGTGCTTTCCACTGAGCAGTCCGGTTCAGTTCGTTGCACAGTATAACGATCATTTTTGCATTTCCATTGTCAAAAGTTGTGAATGGTACCAATAGAACCGTTCCATTCTGTCCCGTTTTTTCGTTACCCCTTTGTTAGCACAGACCACCTAGCACACTGGTTCGACACTACAATGTGGACCTACAAACGCTGCAGTCCGCTGATTTCGGTGAAGAGGAAATACAGCAGTGAGGAGTTTTTAGCTCGTTTCTCAGTGCATGGCTGTCCAAGACATCTAGACTACTGTCTGGGGTGGATGGAAACGCAAAAATAACCAGTGTTTAGGTACATATCCATAATAGTCACGTAATAAGGTACTATACTATATCAAAAAGTCGGAAACGTGGCTTTAGAACAGAGACTCTGGACTGTAACTATGTTTAGCCTCTTTAACATCACCAACTTTAGTTCAACCCATAAAGGCTTTTAATTGGCTCAGATGTTTCTCCAACCAAGAGTAAAAGTAATTCACCTGATCTCCTCCAGTAATTTACTGATTGGAGAGGAATACTAGTGGGGTGAGGAAGGCATGGAAAGGAGGAATAGTGACAAAACCATGGGATCAACCTAATAATTCAGTGCGTATTTCAGGGATATCTAAGCAGGATGGATGGTTGCTGTCATGGGAGCTTGACTTCTCTACTTAAGACATTACCAAGCTGTTCATGTACCTCTTGGCACATCGTTTATAGCTGTGTAAGGCCTAACATTTAGATAATCTGATGGATATTCCTGAGTGTAGCATATTCCTTAGTGTAACTAAATCACAGACACTGTTGATGGAAATTATCTGACATAACAGTATGACTCATCAAGATCACTGTTCTTTTTACTGATTTTAATGTTAGATTTATCCACTCGACACGCCATTAAATCTTGTTTATCCAGACAAGCTAGATGAAACTCTGTGAATCAGCCAGACGAGGTCAATGTTAAACAAGTTGTCAGAGAAGCCATTCTTTCCCTCAATAGAAGATACTACACCTGCCATATGGGGTCTAGATTTCTGGTGGATTTTAGGTGGAGCAACATTTTAAAACAACTGCCATGTCCACTGATCATGCTTGTGTGCTTACATGTTTTATCTTTTATCTTACTAGGTGGAACAACTCATTGAGCTGGCCAACTACCAAGTCCTGAGCCAGCAGCAGAAGAGCCGCGCTTTTTATCGATGCCAGGCCACCCGGCTGATGACAGGTGCTGGCAACATCCTGAAGAAACATGCCGCCGATCAGGCTCGAAAGGCTGTCAGCATGCAGGAGGTTCGCGCTGATGCTGGTGAAAACGACCCCATCTCTAAGATCTTTTTTGAGCCCAGTTCTTACCAGTGCCTTGAGAACTGCGGCACAGTGGCGGTGAACGTGATGCGACGTGGTGGCGATTTGGGCAAAACCATTTCTGTGGACTACCGAACAGAAGACGGCACAGCCAACGCTGGCTCGGACTACGAGTTCACTGAGGGCGTGGTGATCTTCAAGGCTGGTGAGACAATGAAGGAGATCCGTGTGGGTATCATTGACGATGACATCTTTGAAGAGGATGAAAACTTCCTGATTCACCTTTCCAATGTCAAGGTGTTGACATCAGAAGGCGAGGAGCCCGAGGAAGGCGAGTCAGCTAATCATGTGGACTCAATAGCGTGTCTCGGCCTACCCGCCACAGCGTCCGTTACCATCTTTGATGACGACCACGCCGGCATCTTTACGTTTGAGGAGCCTGTATTCCATGTGAGCGAGAGTGTTGGCACCATGGAGGTGAAGGTGCTGAGAACGTCGGGGGCTCGTGGCGTGGTCATGTTACCGTTCAAGACAGTGGAGGGAACAGCGCGAGGTGGCGGAGAGGACTTCGAAGATGTTCACGGCATCCTGGAATTTCAGAACGACGAGATCTTGTGAGTAACTTTGATCAATCCACCTTTAAATTTGAATAGTAAATGTTAATTTTATTCATGCATATTTATCAGCTTCACTGTCACTATCTGTTTTCCTTGATTGTTTCCCATGCTCCGTATCAGTGTGATGTTGCAAATGTTACTGCTGATTATGTGAGAAAGTGAGGGTGTGAGTGTGATGTGGTGGTCATGATGAGCGGCGAGGACAACTGCTCATTGGCGACAAAATCAACAATTCCCCAACCCTTTTTAACTTCTCTCTACTTTGACTCATTCACTTTTTTCATTCTTCTTTTATCTTCATCAGTCTGTTAATTCATCTTTGCTTTGGAATATGTTTTGCTGCCGTTTTAGTCCTTTGTGGGTTTCATTGATTTCTACACACTGTACTGCTGTATAGTCAGCACAGTAGGGTTAGCTTGTAAATTGAGGAGCCAAGAAGTTGGGAAACTGGGTTATTTGTTGGAAAGTTGATGGTTTGAATGTTAAATAGATGGAATGTCAGGACATGGAAATTGAATAAGAAGTGTTGAAGTTTCCATTAGCACGGCACTTAATGGAAACCCTACATGAGCTGGTTGCCGGATCAGTACATGAATTTAACAAGTAGCAGGGAATCAGGGCAGTGCTTAGAAGGAGCATCTATCTAGTCAACTTAATTGGATACGCAAAGGCTTTAAAAAAAATGTCAGTTGCCCTTTTAGGTGGCTTTGTACTGTGTGAGAACATCCCAGAGCAACCACTCAGGCACTCACACAGCCAGCTAGCGGCTTATTTTGTTGTTTTGTTCTGTGTGTAAAGAACTTGAGACTCCATTTAAAGATCCCTGCTGTGGTGAAATGCCGTAGCCACAGTTCAAAGCTCTTCTTAGCCAGACACAGAGGCCATATTATCTGCTGGTGACTCACGGTGAGGTCCATGATTGCTATTTGACCATGTTTCAGGAGGCCTTTTACAACAGTAGTGATTTTGCTCACAGCCAGCGACTTTGGCCTGAGACAAAACCTAATTACGTGTGTGTGTGTGTGTGTGTGTGTGTGTGTGTGTGTGTGTGTGTGTGTGTGTTTTCTGGACAGTAGCTGGTAATATGAGACTCAAATGTTGACTCATTAGTTGACTCAATACTGATGTAGTAATCAGAATGCATTTGTGTATGTTAAAATGTCTTAACTGTGTTAATGGTAAATAGACATCAAGCTCACAGTGTCATGAATGTGACACACAGGCTGTTATTGCATTTCTAAATGGATCAGTGCACATTTACTTTCTTTTACAGTAGGTTCATGTTGTCAATATATTGCTGTGGTTCATAGCAATGCACACATGTACATGTATAATTAAGACTCATATATTCTCTGTATGGCGACGTTCTCCCAGTGAGAGGTGAAGTTGCTTTTTTTCACAAAACACTCAACTGCTGCCAAATGATTGTTTTCTATTACTCTTTCTCTTAAACAGCAGGGTGGGCATGTTCACAATGTCACCACAAATTACTGTTTGCAGTAAAGCCTTCTCATGGTGGCCTAGTCCTGTTGGGCTTGTAACTTTAGCAAGAGTACAATAAACTTCACAGCTTCCAGCAGTTGGCTTCTTTACTGTTTGGGCCACTTGCTAGTTTAGGTTGGGAACTCATGCTGCTGTGGACCTGTAAAGCTGACTGAGATATTGGATGTGGGACTATAGAAATAAATTAGACTAGGTTTAGATATGCAGTGGGAGGGAAATGTAGAGCTCCATCTGTTTTTAGCTGGAAGGCATCAGTTGTTAGTTGCAGAAGTTTGCCTCGGAAACCAAAAGTTAGCTTACAGTGCTTGTTTGGAAATGTCGTAATTGTTTTTGAGGAAGGTTTGTAGTGACGAATGAATGAACTCAAGTGTGCTGTCGTGATGAATGAATGGTAAAGGTGCTGTCGTAGTAACAGTAGTCTAAAACTTTCTCTATCTGTCTCCCTTCCTTCTGTTTTTGGTCAGATTTGAAGCAGACGTCTGCAAGGCTGGCTTTTCCAGCCTGTGGCATAGTTTCCATAGCTTACAGCTCTCACAGCCAGGACTAAGTGGGTTTTAATAACAGTCCAAATCAAATGATGGACTGTCCTTCCTGCTATCGTGGTTACTGTGTGTGTATTCTCTTGTGTACATGTTGTTGTTTCCTAGAAGAAAGACCCAGAGGTGAAGCAGAAACTAGTGCCTGAAGTGGAAAGCATTTTGACCACATGTAGGGATGTCACAATACCAAAAATCTAGTAGTCTGTACCGATACCACCAAAAGTACACGATACTCGATATCAAAGTCAATTCCATGGTGTGTAAAAAAAAGAAAGTAAAAAAGAATAATACTTATACATTAATTCAATTTATTTAAACATTTGAACATGGCAACTACAGATATTGCATGATACTAGAAATGTAGTCATCAATACCAATACCAGTGAAATCATAATCATAATTTTGAATACCTAATTCGATAACACAGTAAAAAACAAAACAATAAATCCCATGTCTTTCTTAATAACGTGTACAGTGCAGGGCTCCAGACTGCGACTAAATGGTCACATTTTGCAACCAAAAGTTGAAAGTGTGCAACTGAATTTTACATCTTTACAAAAGTGGTTTTACAGGTTAACCACTATTATTGCCCCCTTTTTTTACACGCTAAACGTTGAAATTTCGGTACCTGAGAGCGCGTAAGAGCAAGCTTATCTGTCCAAAATTGACTGTTGCCTTTGCTGCCAGTCTTAGCTGCTCTGATGCCTGGCATCACTACACAGCCAGTGTACGGTAGCCTAACATCTTCCATGAGTTCACCCAGAACGCCCAGACGGCAAGCATGTTTAGTTACATCTGTTTCTCTCTGCCGTTGTGGTTTTTCACATAGAACCGGGCTGGTTAAAGTTAACTTAACTAACGTTATAGAGGTCCCTTAAAAACAAGCACTAAAGTTAGCTAAATGTCAGCTATCGTAGCTAGCGTTAGACTGTGACAGCCAACGGCAGAGAGAAACAGACTTACTTTCTGATTGGGAGCTCCAGGTGAGGTGGTGAAAGCCGTTGCTGTAGATGTAACATTACGGTAAAGCCGTGCATGGAGATGAGGCGCTCTGTTTTTCTGTGCTGGTCAGCGTTCATCTTCTCCAGCATTTAGCGGCAGACTAGAACACTTGTAGGCGTATATTGCCCCCGTCAGGTCCAGAAGAATTGCAGAAGTTTGGTACCGACTTGGTACCAAAGTACCGGTTGTCGTCACAGCCCTAAGGTAGAGGCCATTTTGTAACCAGAATCACAAGTCAAATTACGGCACAGTGTCCCTCAACCATTTAATCTCTAACTGCCCCTCTAAATCATCCATGGTAAATGTTTGATATGATCTTTAATGGTTCAAAATGGTTGCCATTACATGAAGTAGCCTAATGTGTGATATTGTTAACCTGTTTTAGCCCATTACAAATACTGTGACATTACTGCTGACCATTTTCTAAAGCTAAAAGTTAGTTGGTGGGATAACAGGCACATCTTTTAATGATACATATAAGTTTCCAAGCTTTTAAGGGCATACAGTAGGTAGGAAGTAGGAAAATGCTTGGCTGTGCTTTGTCTTCTGGGTAAAGTTCACACCTTTAATATGACGCAAAATAAAAATAGCTGTTGTGGACATAAAGCCATGAACTGGTTTGTGTTGTTGACAGAAACTGCAAGATCAGTAAACAAGCGTATAACAATTAGGACACAGTAAAGAATATTCACTAAATATACTGCCACATGCCAGAGTATTTAGAGAAAGAAATTTGCAACGCTTGTCCAAGGATTTTTTTTTTTTTGGGGGAGAGAAGCATTCCCATAGAAATACATAGTGCATATCATCAATAAGCCGCTGGGGCCCTGAGTATGTCCCTATAGGGAAAAGCAGAGGACGTTTTTGCTTCTAAGAAAAAAAGGAATTAGAAAATAGCTGATCTAAATTGGATTGCCTCCAGCATAATTCTACCCTGATTCTGTTTCTCTGATGGAGAGAGAGAGAGAGCGAGAGAAAGAGAGAAGGAGGTAAAAATGTAGGGAGAGTACAGTTACATAGATAAATGAGTGTGAATGGAGGCA